>NW_009919536.1:67635-104868 GCF_000696875.1 Nestor notabilis
AGCATAAAGACACTGTGTACCCAGTCTGGACTGCCATTGTCCACTGGTGACTTCCTCAGTTCTCAGCAGCTGCTTCACGCAAGGCCTTTCCTAGGAATGTTTCTTAGATTCTTCATTCTTTGGAAGATGTTATCTCTCCCACCTCTTTAGCCTGAACTTCTAATGCTTGTAAACAAGACTGGGAAGCAAGCTGGACTGTGGGGTAGAAGTCAAAAAACTATCAGTTATTCCATCAGCCAGATGGGTTTCAAACTTGAACTCTATATCTTTGGTTGCCTTGATTTGCCATATCATCTTTTCTGAAAGAGTTTATCTGTTTTCATTCAGAACAGACAAAAATGCTACACAAATTACAGCTGGAACATGGAAAATGGTAATGTTTCTGAAAATCTAAATAGTTTCTTCAGTTGCTTTCACAGAGCCTTACACCATGCTATGGTTTGACCATAAGTCTGAAGTTATGTGTAGGCGTACAACAGCAACACAGCCTACAGCTCAGTAAGCATAGTAGTAAATTGTCCCATAAGCATCCGAGACTTCAGTACAGTGGAGAAATAATCATACAGGCTCCAGATAGTTTCATAACGTTGCTCTGACAAGTTCAGTTTATATAATGTGTTCCTTTATTGCTGCTGTTATTTTTATCATTGTTAGTCTGTCCTTGCTTGATGTGAAAAATGGCTAAAAGTGGAAAACGGAGAGAGGCCATTTTTATATTTCATAAGCTTAACTCTCAGACTGTAGCACTCATTTATTCGCACAAGAACAGTAAGTGCATAGTGCATAGGTGTTCATTTTACCCATATAGATATTTTGCAACATCCAAGCTCTTAATGTTAATCTCTTTGGACCTTCTCCCTTCCCCCCAAACTAGCTCCCAGGCCAAATACAAATTAGTATTTGAAGCAAATCTGCCTTAGCTGGTTTATGCAGATTCTGAGTTTTTCTATCTAGGGCTCATTCTTGTTGAATGAAGTCAAGAAAAGACTCAGAGTATGATATGTAAAAGTATTTTCTTTGTGTATTTTTTTAAACTTTGTCCATATAATCAATGTAAAACAGCACTGTAAAGAATTGGGGAAGTGATACTTGTGCTTTAGCAATAATCCCATCAGAAGGCATTCTGTTTTTAGCATGATCTACAGGTTTGAAGAGTTCTCTCATAGTATAACTTGAAATTTAGAATAACATATTAGCATAGAACTACAATTTGCAAAATATCCTTTCAAGTTTAGGGCTTCCTCCTTCCTTAATTATTCTCATGACCAATTTTCTTTGTGAGGTTTCTTTAAACACTTCAAATTCATTTTATGAATAAAATAGATGCTGCTGGTTTTTTGGGTTTTGTTCCCCCCCCCCGAACTGTGTGACTCTGGAGACATGTGTTTCTTTTATTAAATTAACTCGTCATTGTGGTCTTGTTATTTCAACTGTGGGCTTAGCTGACCAAATTTCTATATTGCATGAGAGAGTCATTAATCATTTGAAGAGGATTTGTATACATTCAGTTGCTCAACATCTCATCTCTCAATTTATTCCCAAATAAATTAAAAAATGTTGTACGTGTTCTTTTGCTTTCCTTTGGGTAGTCAATAATATTAATTTAACCTCCTGCATGTATAGTGGGTGGGTGGGAGTAACAAAACAAACCTTGGCGTGCAATGAGCACCATGAAATTTTGTTCTGTTCTATTTCTTCAGTATTTAATTATTTTGATTATCCCCCTTTGGTATGAGGGGGGAAAAATATCTGGTAAAGTGCATGTTTAATTCATCATTCAGAGCCACAGTTAGTGTTCAAATGTTGTCGACTGTTGGATATGAACTGCCTGTTACTTTCTGTTTTATTAAGGATAATTATTAACCCCCAACTGAGCAAACACCATATATAGGTTGTCTGTTGTCCCTGAGCATATCTCGTTGAGGAGACAGTGCAGGTCTTGCTGGATACAGAGCAGCATTATATGCATGCCTTAGTCTATGAAGAGCCTGGGTTAAAGTTGCTTCTCATGGGAAACACAGAAGATGTAGAGTTTTAGAAATATTGTTTTCTTTCTGCTTGGAAGTAGGAATGAGGCACTTAGGGCATATGATTGTAAAAAGGCACAAAGAAGTCAGATATGTCTCCACTGATAACTAGTAGCAGCCTTGAGCTTGTCATCAACCTGAATGTGTCAGATGAGCTGAACATGCATGACAGTATACTGATTTCACTTTAAAACTTTTCAGTTTATCTGTGAAATAGTTTGGGTTTCTATTTCTATAGCACATTTGAAACTAGATGGAGAGGGGGTCTTTTTGTGTTAAATATTAAACACCATTCATTGGTTACATTGTGGTAAGATGGAAAACTTTAGAAAATACTACTGCATTGATTTGGAAGCAAGTCTGTAATTTTGCTATTTTCTTTTACAGCATTATTTTATAGAAGTTGTTGATCCTGCTTGTTCACTAGCTGTGTCATGATCTACAGAGGTTTAAGGAGAAATGAAGTAGTCCTGTTGTTCTAGCTAGTAATGAAAATGGTATTATAAAGTTTTGCAGTTTTTTGCATCTATAAAGACACACAAATGATATAATTTGGTTAAAAATACCTTCACAACGCTGCTCAAGTTTAAAATATGCCTTTTTGCCTCAAGCATGGCCAGTAGAAGTCATTAGTTAATCCTATAAAAATTACACATGCTTGATTTTTGCCTTTTTTTCCAAGTTGCTGAAAAAGAATGATCCTCCCCACTTTTAAAAATAAGTGTTAAAAAAAGGCAGATGTTTTAAAATCAAAGTGCTATCTCTGTTATGTGTCAAACTGCATTTCAATTTTTGTCTTTAGACTTTAAAACAGAAGAAAGCTGCCTTCAGTGTGTGTCTGTGCATCTTAACTGCTCAACCAAGCTGCAGAGATTTTGTAGCCCACTCACCCAAAGCATCCTGATAACCTGTCAGCATGTGTTTTGCTCTAAGTATTTTGCATCTGTATTTTGGCCACACCCCACATCAGTGGGATACTACTTCTAATCTAAAAATAAATGAGGCATAGTGAGGGTTCATGATGTTCTGAAAATAATATTCTAGTCAAGCCTTACTGTGTGATGTTGTATCTTGTATCTTGAGTTTCCTAATTGGAAAAGGGAGGATCACCACCACTGTAACATAGAAGTAATGGCAAGCTTGATATAAATATGTTCAAAATGTTTTAATGTCCTCAAGTGTTTAGAAGTGCGTATAAGTCTTCCCTTGTTTTCTTTGCCCTTGCATAGCACAAGTCTTTTTGGAGTGAAAAGCTTTAGGCTACTCGCTGCTTCTTCCAAAGTGTGGTTTAAATAAAGCCCAACAGACCTTTCATGTTTGTTAGCAGGAAGAATTTCTCTGTGTCCATCAGAAGCAATCTGAGAAGATGCGTCCTCAGCACAAGCACAGAGCCAAAGGAGCTCTGCCTATGCTAAGCCCAGGTGGAAGGGCAGGAGGGAGCATTTCGAGTGCAGCTGGGAAGGGGCTGCCCCAGCCCCAGAAGTATTCCTATCGTGCTTGCTCAGCAATAGATGCAGAGACAGTAAGCCTTACCAAAGGGCCACGCTATTGTACTGGTAGATTTTCCAGGTTTGGGACTTCAGCCTTTTTATTATTCCATACTATTAGCTTCTGGTATTTGTGGCGATTATGTGGTTTCAAAATGCGCAACTTCCACATTATTTTATTCTGGTTATAAAATGATTCATTTAAGTCATGAAATTCTTGATTAAAGTTGCTTTATAAATTTTCAGTAACTTATCTCCATGGTTTACTTCAGCTCAGTATGAGCATAACTGGCTCTGAAATTACTCATCTATGTAACTGCTATCTTTTTAACATAACATCCCTTCTTTGGAAGAAGGGAGAAATTATGGTGCTATCAGAGCAGGGATTTGTTTTGCTCTTTAGCAGAAAGTATTCCCCAAAAGTTTTTATGTGTACTGAAATGAACACGCTGATCTCTTGCATTTCTAGACCCAGCAAAAACATTAGCTCTTCAATAAGGCTTGTCATACAGGTGTCCAAAATGTCTGACTGGAAGCCTTGTCTCCTTCCTTGTTGTGTTTACTAAGTTTAAAAGTGACCAAAGAGTTTTTCTTCAGCCTTGTGATAAAAGAAAAGAATCTTGAGAGCTTTTGTATGTAGAAAGAGATATTTTAGAAGTTACTTATCTCTAAGGGAAAAGGAGGCTTCATCTGGAACTTGAAACTTGAAGTGACTCTTTTTAACTTAAGTTGATGATTTGAAATAGCCATCATAATTACGTGCTACTTGCCACTTTTAGTGAACCAGTTAATCCCTACAAGACCTCCGAGACCTTGATCTGTTATCAATTTACATACTGGTATAATTGATTTTGTACTATAATGAAGTATTATTTCCATAATTAAACAGGGACTGATCACAACGTTTTAAATGCCAGGTGTTTTCTGAGCTTTACTGCTAAAGACATGAAAAATGGAGAGGGGGGAGCAGAAGCATTGGAAATTCCTGCAGAGGCGCAAGTAAGAACTTTTGTAGAATAATCAGAAATTATAAAGACGGCATTTTACAAAAGATGCCAGTTTCCTGAAAGTTAAAAGCTTCTTAAAATTTAGACCAGTTTTTATTGATTTGAGGTAGTTAGCTTTTACGAACTCTTATACTGCTAAACATCAGACTAAGTTCTTGAAGACAAGAGCTTTAATCTTAGGCATCAAAATGTAAATGCTCCTCACTGGACAACTGTGAGGAGAGACTTTTTTGAGCATTAGAAACTGATATGCATTCAGACATCTGCCTCTTCATTAACACGTGAATACCAGAGTGGAGACTGTGTTGTCAATATGTTTTGTAGCAAGCAACTCTCCCTCAGAGTGGATAACTGTTCTTATTTTGTTTTGTACATATCATGAACATTTCTGCCCTCTCAGAGATGTGTCCTACTTGTCAAAGCCTTGTGTGTGTGGTTTGGTTTTCCTGTTTGGTTTTTTTTAGTTCTCTGATGATGATAGCTGTTTTGCTGAAACTGCAATACATATTCAAATTATTGTTCATTTCTAGTTGTCTGCTGTTTAATGCTAGGTTTTGCTTTCACCTTAATTTCCATGTTATTTACTACCTAATTTTCTCTCTGATGCTCTAGCATTTTGAGGTTCAATACAAATTCCATAAAATTTCCTTGATTTAGCATTTTCCAGAAAAAACCAGCTTTGTCTTTAGATGAAACACTGTGAAAATGGTTCTTGCATTGTTAAAAATTATCAGTGTAACCCCAATACTGCTATAGTTCTGACCCATTAGTGCAAATCATTCTTGGTTTTGTTCTTACACCTTCCTAGTCCTCATAGTTTTGTGAATGGGACTTTTTTATTTTTATGCTGTCTTGGCGAAAATAATTTTTGTCCTATTGAAAAAAAAATATCAAACTAAAATTGTGGCTTGCATGGTTTCATACCTTTAAAGCAAACTACTCCATTTAAAAATACAATGAAACCGACTGATGCATGTTTTCTTTTATGTGCCAAGAACTTTCTAAGTTGCAAAGGCAATTTGCATTAGGATGTATCTTTTAAATTAAACGATAAATATTTATATTTAAATAAATGAGCCATTTACAGTTGTAACAAATATTTGATAAATAATTTAAGCATCATAAGATATCTGTTTACACTAAGATAAATGCAAATAGAAATACAGAATGTCACTTATGTACCACAGTTTGTACTATACTGCAATTATGGAAGACATGCACAATACTTTTCAGTACTATATCTAAATTACTGATGTCTTGCTTCAGCTAAGTGTCCATTGTAATCAAGGTGCTTGTTTAGGTGAGACATTATGCAAAAAGATAAGTGTCGAAACTGGAACAGATAGCTTCAAAATTTCTTTCTTGCCTTGCAAATCAGCTCTCCCCTGCTAACTCCCTCATGGTTCTCATTGCATGCCACAAACTTTGCACTTCTCCACATTTTTCTGTGATACCTTTGAAGGAATTAATTTTTTATCATCATTAACATATGTCTGTGGCAACCATGCAAAGAGATCATACAGCACACACTTTTGTATTGTGGCTGAGTATTATGGTGTTTTAAAACAAAGCTTGCCTTTGCTAGTCAGCATGAATGAACCTGTAAAAGAATTTTGTGACTGATCTCCTAACAGCCCGTAAGTCTCTCTGTGCTATGTTTATACCAGCATGTTGGAGCAGCCCAGAGTTCTGCAGACTATTCGCAATTTGGTTCTTTGAGACGTCTTAAATATGGTCCGCTCCATGCTGAGGCAGACTTGTCCAGTGCTTGTTCTATTGAGTACTGCTGATCAGTTTATATTGGCTTGCATTGGGAAGGCTTTCTTCACAAGGATAGAATATTATGAAAACTGAAACTGCTGTTTGTCCCCAGTTTTTATGGCTTTGCTCTAGGTTGTCTTCATTATGATACAATGGTGCTTTCAAAACGTTTGATCAAAAGTTCAGAATGACCAGATGATGCTAAGGAATGTATAAATAAAAAACACCAGTGTATTTACTTGAGAAAATTTAAATGCACAAAAGTGTAAGAGCCCATATTTTGGTCTTGAGATGCATATAATAGATCATATGAATGTGATTTCCTTTGAGTGCTGATTCTCCAGTTCATTGCTCACTGTGCAATTCTAAATGTAAGGTTAGTGTAAACTCACACATTGGCCAAGTCACAGCAGAGACTGGCTATGCTCCCAACCTGGATAATTATTTTGTTATTTGACTAATAACTTCTTGGCATGTTTTATTGTGCACGCTCAGAACTCACCTAGTTAAGGTTACATCAAAAATTGACCTTCATTGACAAGATTAAATTGAAGTAATTTCCTCTTAGCGCTTAGCAGGTAGAGTATTTGTGTTGTCAGCAAACAGGACTTTATCCTCTTTGGACATTCTCTTGAATGCAGTGTCAGAACACCAGCTGGGTTTACTTTCATATTTTCTTTTTTCTCCAATTCTTATTTTCAATTTTCCTTGTACCACCTTTCAGCTATCACACTCATCAACTTCCTCGGAAGGAAAGTGACAAGAGAAGCTATTGTATAACAGCTCTGCTTAAATGTTGATCTTTTTCAGTAGCATTTTTGAGCTGTATATGTAACCTGATGTTTAATCAGGTTTAGAACTTGGGCTGTCTTAAATGTTAGTTCTGTAGGCTTCTCACTTGCAAAAAAAACCCCAAACCCAACAAACCAATCCCCAACGCCCTCTAAATCAAACAGAAAAAAAACCCAGAAAAAATATTAATTACTGTAATACTGTAAGGACAATTTTATACTACAATTTGCTTTAACCCCTTCCCTACATAAATCATATTATTGTGTATACACTTGTAGAATTGGAAAGAGAAAATACGGACTCAGACCAATAAATCAGTGAATACTAAATATACCAAAGAAACAATCAGTCCTAAATACCCTTAATTGTGAAACGAGTGCTTTCATTTATTTAGAATATAGCAGATTTTAATACTTGGCTAGCCTTGCCACTTACAGAATATGATGAAGGAGGATGTCTACTAATTAACTCCTTTGGAAAAGGAAATAACCCACTGAATGAAAGGAAATAATATTCTTTTAGAGGCAATTTCCATGTATAATATGACATTTTTATTTGAAATTTGACCACTTTTCCTACCATTTTCAAAGTAAAAAAAAATAAAACCCATGGGCAAGGTAAATTTACATCCTTGAAATCACTACGTCTGTATGTGAATTACTGTAGAAAATATTCCATGATACGTAAATCCAGTTAAAGGAGAACAGTATATTGCTAAATATTTTAGTGCAGAAATTTTTGTATTGAAATATGTTCACCTTTCTCTTAAAGTGTAGTATTTAAATGCAAGAGTTGGAGTTAGGTGTTATGAATGCTTCCAATGGCAGTCTTAATAAGAAAACAAAACCCAAACCCCTTTTGATCTCTTTGTGACAGTCCTGATAAGACTTACAAAGCCAAGAAGTGTCATGAAAGCAATACAATGGCTTATCTGTAGCTCCAGCAGTTATGGAGGCAATGTCATGTTCAACAGAGAAAAAGGAAAACAAACCCACCTCTTAAAGGACAAGAAAACAAGTGGTTTGGAAACCAGATGAAACAATCATTCACACCCTGGTGCAACTTGACTGTCCAGGGGTTGTGAAGAGGGAGGTGGTTGGCAAGAAAGAAGTATGTAGTATAGAATTTTATGTATTACTATACTCCCAGAGGATGGAATATCAGCCTTTTCTCCAGACTTAGATACTATCTAATATATCATGGAAAAGCTGCACAACTTACTCTTCCATGCTTGGAATTGGAGTAGAATAGTATTTTACAACTGCCATTACTGCATGGCTAAATGTTGGAAGGAATATTCTGTTTCTTACTAAAATGGGAAATACGAGTTGGGCTTTCAAGACTTCTGCCAACTGTCTCTGGCTTTTGCAGAAAGGGTAAACTGAAAAAGCTGCTGTCACATGTGTGCAGCAGGCAAGCAGTGCAGTTAATGATCCGTGATAAACCTGGATAATAAGCAGAGATGGAGAAGGTTTCTTCCAGATAAAATGAAAACTGGTGTTTCTTGGAAATTATTATGTTTCTTCATCCTTTTGGTTTTGGTATGAGAAGAGTAAAATGTAACAGTGACAAACCCCCAAATGGCATAGAAAAGGGTGTTGGATAATTCTAATAACTTTTGGAATTAATGAAACTACACTTTAGGCAAATATCTTTATTCTTTTCCTTACCTGGGGCTCTGGAGTTTAAAAAAACAAAAGTCTACTGTGGGTTGGGCTTTCTTTTTTTTTTCCTGAACTTGAGGATTCACAGGCTGTCTGTATATACTCATGAGGTGTATGCAGTAGATTGGGCTCATCTCAGTATAAACCAATAAAAGAAAATAACTTCAAGATCAAATGTTTAATCATGTCAGATTAGTTTCTGTTAGATTGATTTTCAAATACTAATGTGTCTTAGTCTGTTATATGTGATTAATGTTCTGTGGAATACTGAGTTTGTCTGGATATTTGTCATACGCAGGAGGTCCTCAAAATCTAGCTAATAGACAGGGACTTTGTGTTCTACTTTCATCTAAAATCCAAACTATGGGTTTGCCATTTTGAAAACCTAAAACCTAAAAGAAGCAGGATGTGGAAAGCTGCTTTCCAAGTAATCCTTGTAAAAAATGCCACCTCTTCCCTCCCTTTCCAGCATGCAACTGAGTTCATTGGCTGTTTTCCCTTGTAACCCAGGACATCCTCCATTTAAGATACTGGTATTAATGGAAGTGTAGATCGTAAGATTTTAAGTAATTCTTTCTAGTAAAATGAGTTGCATATCAGACTAAGAAAGAGTGCTTGTGAAAAACCTTTTGTTTTTGTACTTGCTCATCTGTTTTAGCTTTGTAAATGGTATAATATATTTATCCTTACACAGGTTGTAGAGATACATAGCTGTGAATGCATAGATTTATGTCTGTTGTATTGATTTACTCTCAAATGGATAGTTAGGAGAGAGACTCATATTTAAATTAATGAGATTCTTCAAAACCAAACTTTGGTCTCTTTCAGTTAAACACATAACAAACTGTTGCCAAGGGTTAAGGTTATTTAAGAGGTTAAAAAGTAGTCCTCGCTGTTGCTTCAAAGCTTGATAGTATTTCTTGTTAAATTAGGTCATAAAGCGATAATTTTATATAAATTGCTTTTGCTTATCTGGTTATAGTTCTGTACAGAATAGGGCAAATACTCTTCAGGAGTCTGTAACAGGTAGACAATAATTTCTTGTTCAAAATAAGACACTGCTAAGTTTATGTCTGTATTGAAGTATGCATAATTTTACAAAACTTACTATGACGTACATCTGTAAAATTCAGGATTAAGCAGATATTTTTCTTTAGGAAGTGTGAGTCAGTACATGTTGGGTAAGCAACAAAAGATGTAGTTAATATTCCTGTCAAGTAAAAATACGTTTAGTTTCTCAAGGCCTGACTTCAGCACTGATAGCAGTTCTTAAACTGGCTGAAATAAGCTAACTAGATCCATTGATATAAATAATTATCTAGAGATTTATTCAAATCTAGACACCTTTGTATTAAAAATAGCGCATACATTGGTTTTGTTCAGGGTGTTATTGGGCTGCTCCTAGCATTTTCAGGGCAGCCAGAGATCTGAGGCAATATGGAGTTTTCTTGAGATGTATTGATAAATCTGTTTTCCGAAGTGTACCTGTACTAGCAGTACAGAGGGAATCTGAGAGATGATAAAAATATCTTGTTCTTCTATTCTAGATGGAGATATATGTAAATGCCAACCAATGAATGATAAGTATGTTAAAATATTAAAATTGTGTGTTTATGTTGAATGTGAATTCTGAGTACTGAATGTGAGTTTCCATTGCAGTATGAATACTTCAATGCTGTGCTCATAAATGAACGAGATGAAGAAGGAAACTATCTGGAGCTGGGGAAGGAGTTCATTCTAGTGCCAAATGACCACTTCAATAACTTGCCTGTGAACATCAGTCTGAGTGATGTGCAAGTACCAACCAATATGTACAATAAGGGTAAGAAAAGAGCTGATTTATATCATCGTTTCACTGACTGAACTAGAAACTTCCTTGCTTTTAAAATGAAGCTGGTTTTAGTTTTCCAGTTTGCAATTAAACTGAAATTTCAGCAGTAAAATGCTTCAAGTATGACAGTTTTGTAATATCCTTTTGTTCTGTGGCAATTTAGCAATTTAATATAGTCAGTGGTTTGCATATTGGATTTGCATGAATTCTGTCATAGAATGTGGTAGAATATGTTTATTCTTATTAATTATTTTCCAGGATCTCCAAATCAGTTGAACAGATCTTGCATTGTCACAAGTTACATTCTGTCTTTGCTGAGAGCTAGAAGTGTCTTTTGAAGCTACAGGGTAGATGGGTGGGGAATATTTTATTAGATTTATGCTCTCAAGCTTCTGGGAATACTTCTAGCTGGATATGGCTGTATACACAGCTGCTGTGAGTTTTTAGGTAATATTTATGAGGAATAAACTACATTAAAATTTCTGCTCCCCTGACTATTTGTTGTAGGTGCTGGATAGCACATAGCAGTAACAAATAACTACATTAGGTATTAGGAGATATGGACTTAGGTCTAAAGATTGGGAATGCAAACTGAGCTCGGGTACACGCTTGTTTTTCTTTTGCCACTTCTCTTGGATCAGGAAGCAGAATATCTAATTTTAGTGTGCTTAGGCAGCACCCATCTACTTATTGTTCCCAAGCCTGTAATAAAAGAAAAATTAAGAAGGAAAGCACCGAAGTTTCTGAACAATGTCTACAGTATATGTGTCATCGGTCTGTGGAGAGCTGCCTAATCTCATTATCTGGTTCCTCTTCCTTATTTTAACTATGCTAAAAGATAGCTAAAAATACATTAAATGCTTTCCTCATAATACAGTCCAGGCTAGCGATTGTGGTAATTCATGCAAGGATATTGTGTAATCACAAATGGAAGGAGAATTAATTAGGATAGGTTGGGCTGGTAAGAGAAGCAATTGATATGACAGCTTCTCTTTGAATTTATGATTCAGACTTGAGAAACCAGAAATCATACAGCAAAGTTTGAAATTAGAGATTGCAAAATAGCAAAGCTTCCTAGAAAGTATGTAAAGGCTGCCAAATTATTAATATTTTTAAAAGATTTTGAAAATGCTTAAAGCTTCTAAAGCTAGCAAACCAATTTATCTTTTTTTGTGTGCAAGTACTAATATTTGTTTAACTGAGCCTGTCTATAAATTAGTTCATTCCAGAATTGCTAAGGAGGAGGCAGAAGAATAAAGTATGGTTGCAAAGGGATATAGAAGTCAGGCAATCATGTTTTTCTGGAGAAGCAAAACCAGAGTAGGTACTTAGTGAGTGCAGTGAAACCGAAGGATCTTTGGTTACGTGTTATGTAGAATTGCTACATACAGAATACATTTTTATGTGCTGATTAATTACAGTTAAAGGTCAAAGTCAAAGGGCTTGTTGCGTCTTGGTTTGGCCGCTAACACAGGCATTGCCTGTGGAGATGGGGAAGATAGAGCTCTGTGATGATTCCTGTTTCCACTTTGACTAATTCAAACCAGCCGAAATTGTTTCTTCATGCAGCTGCAGAAAAACTTTTTTTTTTTTTTTTTTTTTAAGATCATATTAATGTATTCCAACTGCTAAAATCTGGTTTGTTGCTGGTATTTTCCTTACACGTGGACATGATAGTCTCAGCTTGGAGACTGACTGTGTCTGGAAATATTACTTCTACCAAGAAGAGGCATGTATACTTGTGTTTTTTGTTGTCCTTTTCTTCAGTTCTGTAATGCAGAGGGGTGATAAGTTAATTAAATCCTAGCCTGAGGATACAGGCAGCAGGCACTGATAGGTTTACAACCAAGTGTCTGCACAGCACCATTTCTCTAGAAAATGCCTGTTGTTTGTTTCCAGGTTATGTTTTATTTTATTGAATTACTAGGCAAAACCATTGCTCAGTCTCACAGCTGAATACAGATAAGTGTGATCATTGAATATTTAAACACAGGACTCTCAAGTTAGCATAGAAATAATGAATTCTTTATTTGTAAATGAATTCTAAGTGGTTTTCTTCATTTTGGGTTTTTTATTTGTAGAGATATTGATAATTTGCAGTGGGTTCAGGGGAGAGTCACAGGATTCAAAGGATTGAAAAATGTGCCTTAGACTGAAAGACTTCAGGAGCTCTGTCCATTTAGCTTATTCAAGAGATGTTTAAAGGATTAATTAGTTGATCTCTAGTTAATTACTAATACCAACCTTTATAATCTTGTTGCTAAAAGTTTAAAAAAGATCTGATGGCTGAAATTGGGTTCCATTATTTTTCCAATTGCACAAATGTGGGCTCAGTTAAAGCATGGGGAGTTGTTAGTGGTGTTTTGTTTTGTTTTGGTGTTGTTTTTTTTTTTTTTTTGTTAGTTTGTTTTTTAAATGAAGATAGTGGTCTGTTAGAAAGGCGTTATCCTATGTCCATCTCCTCAAGTCCTTAATCAAAATCAAATTGGTTGCTTTTGAAATGGTCTAGTGTTAGTTTGTGGGAAAACTTTGGCCTGGTCAGCTTGTATAATCATAGTGATCCCTCCCATCTGTAGGATAGCTAAAGTGAATATTCACAGTCCCTAACTAGGCTCTAAATGAGATTGGCTTAAAAATCATGGAGCATAAATACATTGATATTCTTTATATATCTTCTGGCTTTTTCATCCTTTACATAGAAAACTGTAAAAATAATGATGGTAACAAGAGAACTAAATAATTTCCATTCTAAAGAAACCATAAAGTTTATAATCTGAAAATAAAAAGCAAAAGCAAATATCCTGACATTTATGATGAAATCAAGAAAGCTGAAATACCATAAATATCAAAACTATGGTATTAAAATTTTACATGGAACATTCTGAAAAGGAAAATGAGAACAAATAAAGGCTGCCAACCTAATTTGTAAGCATACATGTAACTCTACTGTCATCTTACAGTACAGGTTACATGCATCTCCTATAAATGTAGAAGAAAAGGCAAATTAGTGAATTTACTAAAGAATCAATTTTGCATCTACAGTACTTTTGATCACCATTGTAAAATATAGAGTTGATACGGTTATTGATGGGCTTTTTTACTTTCTATTCCCCTCTTCTGCACACCCTTGCCCCCAGTTTCTCTGTAAGTGCACATCAATTAATATTAAAAATAGAAAAAGTTACTGATCTTTGGAATATGAAGCCTATAGGACTCAGAAAACACTATTTCACATTCCTGTAATGTTCATATACTGAAGGAATTCAGGAAAAAAGTGGGATGATTGTGCTTTACAGATAAGTGTGCTTATCTGTTTGTCACTACAGAGAGACCTCTCGGCTCTAGGCTGTTTCACAGCAAGGCTGGCAGCCCATTAAACCTGCAGAACATTCTGATGGAATTGGCTTACTTATTTTTTCCCTGAAAATGCTGCTTATGATAATGTTTTGCTTTTGAAATGTTTAAGCACTCATCAGGATTCTAAATCTGTCAGTGCATTCTGTTTCTTCTCTGTAAGTACAGTGTGTATTCATTGCCTATAGCCCTGTGGCTATAGGCAATGCAAGCCTGTATCCTTTTAACCAATGAATAAATAATTAAGATTAATTAAGAAGTTCTGTGATAACTCTCTTAGCAGGTGGTAGCTCTTTCTTCATCCACAAAGTTTGCAACTGGCAATTATCAACTGCATAGAGATTTCTGACAGGAATTAGAGAAAAGGGTTCTTGGGCGAATTAAATCAATCTGATTCTAATCTGGACAACACAATACCAAGGTAGAAGTTCAGGTATGAGAACCAGCATGTATAAGGTACTAATTCAGTTGCTGCTGTTAGGTTTGGGTTATTTTTTGTTGTTATTTTTTTGGGGGGTTTTTTTTTGGTGTTTTGTTTGTGGTTTTGGTTTTTTTTTAATGAAGTTACTTTACATGGGTTATATATCAGCACCAATGTGAGTTTTCGTATCTCTTATTATTTTAGATCTCTCCTATTATTTTAGAATCCCTCAGATTCTAAAATAACAGGAGACACTACTGTCTCAGACATTATCTTGTGTATAAACTTCCATAAGTATACCTTCCAAAGATACTCAGGTATACCTTCCTACATATTGTTATATTTTAGAGAGCTGTTGTGGGGAAGATTAATAATAATTAAAAATTATTAATGATTTAAAGTTTAGATAGCTTCAACATTTACTTTATTACTTTCTGAGATGCTAGTAGTCTACTTAAAGTAAGCTAGGAATGTGACATAATTAAAAAGTAGGCAGTTGGAATGTGGGCTAGGCTTTCTGGCAACCATCCATGGAGAACATGGTTTCTGGCAGTAGGATTGCCACTGGGAAAAAGGCAGGATTCTATAATGGATTTATGTACATGAAGAGATGATAAAAGAAGGCTTCAGGACACTCGAATCTGATCCTGCAGATGTTGACAGCATGTAAAAAGAGTAGCAGTTTACCTTCTGTTAGTTTGAGTATGTAGGTAGTCTTAACTTCTTAAAATCCTACATTCTTTGTCCAAAGTACATGCTGTGTCTGAGCTGAAGAACATATTTCAGTTTTGGTTTTCTAAGTCTATGTCAACTCATATTTACCTACAGTAGTGGATAGTAAAGACATGTTTTCTGCTATTGTGTTTCTACTCTGCATTTTTTCAAGTTCTTGGAAGAAGCTTATGAAATACTTGGCTAAAAGTGGAATTCAGAGGAATGTAGATGAAAACCAATGCCAGGGTGAGTGTGTCTTGGTGATATACACTCAGACAATTCTGAAAGATGGCATCTGTTGAAAAGTGATGCATAGCATAGTACAGTACCAGAAGAAATGCACAGCAGGATCTGAACTGCTTATGTTAGCATTGCATAAAATCTAGGAAATTCAAGAGGATGTTGATAAATACGTTATCTCAATATCAACTGGAAACAACTCTTGGTTTTGTGCCTTTGCGGTTAGTCTTTGTTTATATGGTAAGGTGAACTTTACATTTGTAGTCTGTAGAAGGGCAAAAACCCAGGTTTTCTTCAATACTTCAGAAATTTCTAGGTGCAAACACTTCTCCTTTCCTTTTAAACTATCTATTGTACCTTTCTGATTTTCCTTAGGTCCATAGGATTGTGAGCTTCTGTGTTTTTCAATTTTTACTCCCTCATTCTCCCAGTGTTCTTGGTAGTTAGAGTATATTACTGACTAACAAAATTGGCTATTAAACTGGCATCGAACTCTTCTTTATCAAGTACTGGTGCAAACTAGAGGGTTGGACTCCTTGAAGTCAATGACGTTGTTGCAAAATTAGTGTTAGACTGCAGTTGCTTCTTCCATCCATAGGAATGTGAACAGGCAGCTACTTAGATACATTACAGCAGGCATCTTCCTATCTCAAAGGCTCTTTAATCTTTTTAATTTCTTGGGAATTACTCCAGGGTTTCTTGGAATATTTCAGGGACTTGAACTTGTGGAATATTTCCAGAACAACTATGAAGTATAAGAATTCATCGTGATTTGTAAGGACAGATGATACTGTATACATTTTCTCAAATCGTGTCAAGTCTTTTGTTTAACTAGCGTTTGTTGTTACCAAAAGCTAAGCATTTAGAATTTTGGATTTTAAGAAGTTCAGTGTCTACAGCCTTTGGTTGGGAATCAAGTGTAAATAGTAAGATTTGTAGGAATATACGTCTATAATTTGATTGCCTTGAATAATTTGGTTTTTAACATGGGTAAACAGTATGTCACTCACACCTCTAGATGCAAATGAATACAATGAAAAATAATGCAGGCTTTTACAGTAGAAACAGAATAACAAAGCTAAATTGGTCCTCATCACAGCTGGGTACAAAAAAAAAACAACCCACTGTCTTCACTGGATCTCTGTTTAGAATAAATGTGCTCAGTGTCATAATTTCTTCACTGTAAGAAATTTAAACACTTCTGTGCCTGAAAGTTTTTTCAAGTATAAAAATATTATTTATTTCTAAAAACCCTATGTCTCATAAAATCTTCACTGTAGCTCTGCCTACAGATTTGGTCTGGATTAAAATATTACACACACAAAGATGACTTTTCTCAATGTTCTTAACAATAAAAATGTCTTTTTGATTGAGGTGAATTTTACTTTCCTGGTGGGTATTTGCTACCTCCATTTCCCTTCTTTGCCTTCCCAAGAAAACACGAAGAATGAATGTGGTTATTCAGTTCTAGTTTCGCGCTAACTCTTAGGTTGACTTGTGTGGTTTTATCCTCACACCAACTATTTAATTTGTTCTCATTTAGGCGTGTACTAACACTTCAACAACTGCATATTGTACTCTTTTTCTCATTATTTTTTTTTTCCTGTTTACTGAAGAGAGCAGTTTCTTCTATTTTAAATCCTGAACTTGTATCTCCATTTTCTGTGTAAGCTAGTTCTTGCTCGATCTCCTTTTGTGCTTATAATTATGACAAGGCTTTCTGTACCTATAAAGAAGTTGTAAAGTGTCTCCAGGCACAATTGGATGCATGCTGTCAGCTACTGGTTATTGGGGGATAAATTATTGCTCTCTGCCACATGCGCTTGCTGGGAATTACTGTCCCATTCAAACCTGCTGTCGTAAGATGTTCTGTAAACTCTTCCCAAAACTGGCTTGGTAAAAGGAATCGGGTAAAAAATTTGTTTCTAGCAGTGTGTTTGAAAATAGAATCATTGTGATAGAACTAGGGTGGGGGTGACTGGATGTGAATCTGCCTTCTAGCTCTGAGCAAGTAGTCTGATAGATGGTGGAGGAGGCAGACATGTCGAGGTAGATTGGGTAAAGAGGATAATCTCTTTACTGGGATCAGATCAGATGCAGCTTGAGCACCATGTCTGATTTTGCCTTAGGAAAAAAAAAAAAGTTAAATAATTTCTCTTGGCAGTAGAAAGGAAATAGGCTTATATAAGTTGATTTAAACTAATGGGTGTTTTTAGCTTTTTCCTTTTTTGTCATTTCTAGTTTACTATCTGTATAATCTTGGTTTAATTGTTGTGTTTTATAATGGAGGAATATTTCCTAGAGGATAAGCTTTCATCCTATTGACACAGCTGACTGGGATTAAATGAATTCTACAGCTTTGTAAGACTTAGTTATCCTTCGAGGTTTTTTTATTTATTAAGGCATTGAGGAGAGAGTCCAAACTAACTACCAGATAAACAACAGATTTTCAAATTCTAAATACTCTTAATTCTTTTGAATGCATTTTTGATTTCATCACTAGTGAATGTCAGAGGAAAAGACATAGAGGCACATATATGCTGCATGTTGGAGAGTTGTGCAGCCTGTTCTTACCCCAGACACATAAGGATGCTGACATGTATGCATTATTCACTGAGGTATTGCATGGAGACACTACAGATGCAAGACAGTTCTGTGACTGTAGCTTTACAACTAAGTTGTCAGGTCCTGAATCAGAAGAATTTTAATTTATTAGGATGCAGCACAAGCTTAAAGTCTCTATTTTTACTTCCTGTCCGGAGATAGCTAGATTGCAGCTCTGCACTGTCTTCCATTTGTACAGCATATGACATACAGCTTTGGAGAGACATATTTCTATATGCAGTACTTTAATGCTTACTTGCTTTTTCATAGATTAATTCCAGTGGGATTCCATTATACAGGCTGATGCACAGTTTCTCACTTTAAACTTTGTGACTATTGAAGAGTTTTAGACCTGGCTCAGCAATCTGGTGCTTTTCAGCACAGCACCAAGTGCGTGCCACCTCCCCACAAACCATTATGTTCCATTGATTTTCATGGTCTTAAAATTTAATACTTGCTGAACTACTGTGCTCTGTGGGGAGATTAAAGCCTTTGCTTTAAAGTTCTGTGGCACTGACATCTACATCTTGGGCTTTTTGTGCTTTACTCCTAGTAACGTCCTGGGGTGAATATTGCATAAATACTTAAATGCCAGTCATTCTAGGTGCACACAGGCAGAAGCACCATGCTGATACAAATGAATAGGCTTGTTTTGAACAGCCTCAGTTTTGGAAATCTTTCTTCCCTAGTTTGATTTACAATGATGTCTGTTCAAATTAGTTTAAACAGGGAAACGTCTGCTCTTAGCTTGGAAGAATTCTTGGACTCTGTGAAAAGAATTGATTACTGTCCTTGAAGTGCCCAAGGTGAAATGTTGATTGGTGTGTGGAAAAGCAGATGCAGCTGGTAATGTGCAACAGGAACATAGTAACATGACTATATACAGTAAAGTCTACAATAATAACTACCTTCATTCAATAAATGTCTTTCTGATTCAGGAGGCCACTTTGAAGCACCTTCCTGCTTTCATACTTGTTGCTTAAGCTGAATTAAAATACTACTGTCTGGACATGTGCAGATAGTTATTCAAACCCATTTTCCTTTTTTAGAAACTAGATATCAATAACTGCCCCATCTAAAAGTTGATAGACTCTGCTTCAGAGGGGAATTATGTTCTGTGCAGGGAGAAGAAAATATGTTAGAATCAATTACTGACTTTAATAATGTTACGTCAAAATAAAGCATAACATTTCCTCAGAAGTGTTGGGTCTGGAAAGTTACACTTCAGCTTTCATTTATAATGGTGAATGGGGCTTATACTATTGAATCAACTATTTCCTTATATGAGTACATTTTAAATTAAGGAAGCTACATGAACTTTTAGCACAGTGCTTATGCTGATTTCTTTTTAGTGTTGACATTATTTATACTGAATACATTTCTCTTAGCATTTTCCTACAACTTTGACATTTCACAGTGTGTATGAGTATAAAAGACTGAATTTTCCCATGCTTTGCTATATCAGGCAAGTTATATTTCATGCTACTGCCACATGATTTGGAAATACATTTTGGGGTCACAGTCAAATTTTTGTGAATTTTCTAATTGACTAAGTCATCATTGCCTACTATAACGTATGTGAGGTGGGAGCAGGTGAAACATACGATTTATATCAAATAATCATAATTGACTTTTTAAAATTTATTCATAATAACAGTTCCCTCTTCCCTACCCCTGACATTAGACTGCGATATGTGCATTCTGCTAGTTGCTGTTATGGCACTAGGAAGAAATTTTCTTATTATCAGATTGGCTGGTCTTTGGCAAAAACCTATTAGCAGCCCAGAGACTGGTTAGCTTATAAAACCTCTGCTATCATAAATCTACAGATGCCTTAGTAAATCACAGGGCCTGGTTCTCTGTTAAATTAGGAAATACAGGTTTGTTACAGAGAAGACTTTTTTAAAGGAAACTGGAGAATAGTGTGGGCATGATCAGATGGAAAATTAATTTCTCAGTCTTTTTTGTTTGAGATGTTAAAAAAAAGGGGAGTGGGGTGGAGGGAGAAAGATGACATTGGATTGCTGATTGTATGATATATATCCAGGTATATTTAGATAATGAAGCTGTAGCCTTAGTGCAAGATGTTGCTGTGTCTTTACTGACAGAGCGGAAGAACAAAGATAGAAAATAAGATTTGATTATCAGTGTTATACAATCCAAGAGTTAATCTGCTGCGATAATAAAATTTTAACTTAGAGAAGTCTGTCTGACTGTCTTCCGTCTGTTCTTTCCATCTTCATATTGTGGTATTGCTGCTGTTCTGGTGTTTTTGAAGTACAGGAAGGGATTTTATCAGTGCTTTCCATAACTGCAGAGTTTTTCTGTGATGGATGCTGAAGTCTATGAATATTTTCAAGCATTTCTGTCAACAGGAGATATGGTTTATGTCAACTCAACTAACAAACATAAGGCACACAATATGTTGCTGATAGTCTCATGCTGTGTCATCAGCATTTAAAAAACATGGTTCATGAATATAAAATACAAGTTCAATAATGTGTAAGAATTTACGGAATTTTGTTATTCATTAGTAATAGTCTAACTTAAATTTTCCTTAAACTAATACACTGAGACTAATTTCATGCCACTGATTTGAAATACATCCAAATATTAGAACTGTTTTGAAAGTCTGTAACAGAGATCACTCTGAGTAAATATGGATTTATAAAAGAAGTGATTAAAAAATATCTTACAAGTCTGGAAGTCTATTTGCACTTCACTCATTTCAGGGACAAGAAATATATAAATATCCTATATTTTCCTACGGATTTCAATTCAGTTTTTGTTATTCATAGAATCATAGAACGGTTTGGGTTGGAAAGAACTTTAAAATCATCTAGTTCCCCCCCCCCCGCCATGGGCAGGGACGCCTTGCACTAAACCATGTCGCCCAAGGCTCTGTCCAACCTGGCCTTGAACACAGCCAGGGATGGAGCATTCACAACTTCCTTGGGCAGCCCATTCCTGTGCCTCACCACCCTCACTGTGAAGAACTTCTTCCTTATATCTAATCTAAACTTGCCCTGGTTAAGTTTAAACCCACCACCCCTTGTCCTACCACTACAGTCCCTAATGTAGTGTCCCTCCCCAACATCCTTATAGGCCCCCTTCAGATACTGGAAGGCTGCTATGAGGTCTCCACGCAGCCTTCTCTTCTCCAGGCTGAACAGCCCCAACTTTCTCAGCCTGTCTTCATACGGGAGGTGCTCCAGCCCCCTTCTGTCCAGCCTATCAACCGAGACACACAGCTTGGTGTCATTGGCAAACTTGCTGAGGGTGCATCAATCCCACTGTCCATGTCACTGACAAAGATATTGAACAACACAGGTCCCAACACCGATCCCTGAGGGACACCACTCGTTACTGGTCTCCAGCTGGACATTGAACCGTTGACCACAACTCTTTGTGTGCGGCCATCCAGCCAGTTCTTTATCCACTGACTGGTCCATCTATCAAATTGATGTCTCTCCAATTTAGAGACAAGGAGGTCATGCGGGACAGTGTCGAATGCTTTGCACAAGTCCACGTAGATGACGTCAACTACTCTGCTGCTGTCCATCAGTGGCATCAAATGGGAGTTATTGCTCCCATTATTTTCACAATTCAGTTGCTGTCAATGGGAAAAGACCATATTTAGCATTCTTCCATGGCTTAGTATATTTGGCCTTAATCTCTTTCACTTACAGCTTTAATCATGATATGATAATTTTTTTGCAATGTACTGTCTTTTGTGCCTCTTTTTGTCTCCCTTGTCACCTATCATTTACTGGCTGTTGAAAGTATAGATTTTAATCACATGACTTTAGCCTTTGTTTAAAAACTTTTGTGTTATGATGATCATTAGCATAACCATAGAAAGCTGGTGATCAATTGTTTGTATATGCTCATTTTATGGGTTGTATATCATTACAATAGTTTTGGTTGGAAGGGACATTTAAAGGTCCCCTGCAATAAACAGCATCTTTAACTAGATACGGTTGCTCAGAGCCCTGTCCAGCCTCATCTTGAATATTTCCAGGGATGGGGAATCTACCACCTCTCTGGGCAACCTGTTCCAGTGTTTTACCACCCTCATCACAAAAAATTTCTTCCTTACGTATAGTCTGATTCTACCCTCTTTTAGTTTAAAACCATTACCCCATGTCCTATTTTGAGATTTTTTCTTTCTTTTCCTGCAGTTGTTTCCATCCTTCCTATCTTTCTATCTCCATTTCACTAATACTTTAAGAAATAATTTACAAACAGTATGAATGCAATAGAGCTTTGAATAATTATGAACTTTGTGTCTTTAGTAACAAAAGCCTCAGGTTTAGTCTGTTCTTTTCTGGTTACCATATTTACTTCTCGAATGCTGGAAAGATTTCAGAAGTAGATCTTAGACTTCACAGATTGTCTTTATGTTTTGCTTGAACAGTTTAGAGAATGGTAAAGAACATCACCCGTGTCAAATGGTATTTCCATTGCATGATTTTCACTGCATGTTAAAACATGAGTTTATGCACTGCAAGTCAATAAATGCAGACTCAAATCAAAAGTTTTGCTTGCATAGGAAAAAAACCCTGCTGCATGTAATAGAGCCTTCTCTGAAAGATACTGAAATGTGATGAACTACAACCATTTTTTGATTAAGTGAGGTTTTTTCAATTTGATACTGAAAAAGAGGTATTAATATTGTTCAGTCATAGTTTACTATCAACGCCTTCCAAGTGGCTGTCAAAATTGAGATTACCTATTTTCTAGAATATTAGAACCAAAAATATCATTTCTCAAGTGATGCAGAAAGATCATAATCTGCAGCTAGCAGATATGTAAAACCCTTTTCCTGCAAGGTGTGAAATTAAGAAATAAAATCTTGTCTGTCACTGTCGTATATGATTTTATGGACTATGCTTCTGAAAATTCAACATCCTGGAGTTGTTATTTAAGTAGTCATGGCCACATATTGTACTGGGCCACTATATTTATATTTTGAAATCCTTCCCCTGACTTGTTTGTCTTCATATTTTAAGATATCTAGGACAGTGTTTTCACTATCTTTGGTCATTGTTTAATTTAAAAGGAACTTTCTTAGTCTAACTGATTTAGTCAAGGTTGAAGAGAATTTCCTGGCTTCCCATATTTCTTTATTTTAACTCTTACTGACTATTGGACAAAGATGCACAGACTTCTCCGTTTGTTCCATCTGTTTTTTCTCAAATTCTGCCTCAAATCTGATTCCCAGAGTCTACTCAGGCTGCTGCTTTGGTCTTGAAAAGGGCTTTATCTTCACAGGTTTTTTTGTTGCTTGTTTGTTTTTTTCTTTTTCTTTCTTTTTCAATCCTTTGTCTTTAACAGCAAGTTTTTTGGAAATGTTGGCATCTCCACACAAGATGTATACTGTGCTTTATCTTTCTAGTGCCCTAGTCTGTCTCTGGCTGTATGTTTCTAATACATCCACATCACCATGGAAACTAGATGTCAGGTACAGGCTACATGGTAACATTAAGTTTTTCCTCTAAAAAGCCCTGCTCTCTACCACTCCTTATTCAGCAGCTGTTGCCTAGTTACTTAGGTTTGGGCTTTGCCTTCAGACAATTATAAGACAGTGAAATTTTGTTAATGCACCCTACCTCAGGTACAATGTTAAGAGGTTTTTTGACCTGAGACACCTCTGTTAATCATGATGCCTCCTCTGCTCCTTGTTGCTTCTAGGGGCAAGAAAGTGACAGTAATTTACCATTGGCCTATAATGATAGAAGATCAGTCTATCTCCTCGTCTATCTTTCCTTTTTCTGTATTACTGTCTCTGATAAGTATTAACTTCTCTCGTGACTGATTAAAAGCTGTGAAGCCACCGTTCTGGCTCCCATTGTAAAAGATTAGAAGTAGTAGCTGTTTAATGCTGTTATTCCTGTCTGGTTGGGCCTGGGTACTGGGTAACTCATAGGAATGTATGAAAACATACCCACAGTACACATTGGAGCTCAACTGAAGCGTTAAAATGCTACTGCAGAGCGTGGAGTTGCAGATAATAAATCCTGCTTTAAGGGTCCTTGCGCTTGCTATTGTGCTAGTTCAGCATTGGGACTTCCAGCGCTGGTATCTCAGTATGGTCCTGCACTGCACTGACCTGGGTGTATGTGTAAGCGGGCTCAGTGGTAAACACAAGGAAGTTAGTGCCCAAAGCCAGGCATTGCTTACTTAATGTGTGTCTGCAAACACATTCATTCTTTTTCCTTCAGCAGAAATAGGAATAAATTCCACCCAAGAAGGTTTAAGAAACATTGATTAGGGCATCATTGTCCTAACCCAAAAGCAGTTTACTTTCTTTACATTTGATGCAAGACAAATTTAATTGCTTTAAATGTAAAATGTGTTCTTCTCCTTGCCTTTATTCTCTTCATTCTGATTCTGGAAAACACATTGGGTTTGTGGTTTTCCTTCTTCCCTTGAGATTCTCTCTTCTGATTTTTGCTAGTCACTGTGTAACCTGAAGAAAGGTTTGACCCTATCAAAAAACTCCCAAACCAACAGCAACCAACCCACCATACATCTATTGTCTACAGCTGTATGCAGGGGTACATGGATGGGTGTAAATATATGTATTACACAGTAAGCATGTTGTTGGTGTTGTATGCCTAATTATTCTTTGAGAGCAGTTATTTCCAAATTCTATCTGTGGAGAATTTCTTGTAGGCTTTTGCTCATTAGCCTCCAGCGTACAAACTATTTCCCTTTTTTCCCATGGCGATATACCTTAAAAAAATTAATGAAAAGAAATTATAATTGGTTTGTTCTCTTTTAAAGTGCTAATTTTCCTTACTTGTGTTTGTTTCATTATTTCAACAAGAAAAAGCAATCAGGGAACTGGGGTATGTGCTGTTATTGGTTTAAAATAATGAACAGGGGAAAGTACCCAGAGTGCTCTTTAGTGTGGAGCAGATCAATGAAAAAAATCTTTATGATTTGATACAAAATTATTTTTAATGGACTGAGTTTAGGTGCCAGGAATGCATTGGGAAGTTTTATTTGGTTTTAGTTTATTTTGCTTTATTTAAAGGTTTTTCAAGACTTAATTTTTAACATGAACTGTGTTGGAAAAACATTCTTAACCTGTAAACTTAGTGGTAATTGACATAGTAGTTCTCGTCTTCTGAAAACCTTTAGGATTGAATATGCAAAATCATGTGATAAAATGGTTGTACGACAAATGTAAAAAACTGTAGCTTTTGTTTAGTATGGAGCAGAGAAGATTGACATTTGACAAAGAATCATAGAAGTTTATTTAAAGATACATTTTATTCATTTTGTCTACTATTTTAGAACACAGTAATAATTTGTGTCTCCATCCTGCTACATAACACAGACCTTTCTTTGATTTTTCTTGGATCTGTGTTGTGTGAAAAGGAAAAAACAAGGCTTACTCTTCTGGTTAAGTATTAGTATGCTTGGCTAGAATATAAACTGTTTCAAAATATTGTTTGGCTAAAAAATTACAAAGACATTTTTACACTGTACTTTGTTTATCTAGGTGTCTTTCTTGCAGCTTTTATTTGGCACATTCCTGGTGAGGCAAACAGTGTTTAAGAATCCATAACTGATTCTGTAATGTATTCATCCCAAGATGCATTTGTAGATCTGCTCAGTGTTTTCAGTATGTTTTCATACTAGCTTCAGAGGTTTAGAGCCATATCTGTGAGGCTTTTTCCAAGTATTTTTTGTTTGAGTAAAACTTCCATTCCACCCAGATTATGCAGACAGTCTTTTGTGCAAGGAAGAGCACTGCAGCAGTAAGGGACCATTGATTTGAGAGGGTAAGAGATGGTGACTTGTCATGTGAATTGATATGTGTGCTGTCATATCTGATACTTGCACATTCATACTATATATGCTCCCAGGAATGTAGCAGTAGTGGTTTAGTTTATTATAGCCCAGTACTAATGTAATGCATTTTACATGCTAAAGCATTTCTCTCTAAAGGTTCTTATGCCTCCATTTGTTGTATGCAAGAGGGGTGTGATGTGTTGATGAAATAGGAGACCTTTAACAGCTCCTGTTCAAAGCATTTTTTGTTGGTCCTTACTGCACTGCGTAATGTTAACTAAGTTGGCCTAGTTCTGTAATTCCATGTCTGTCTGACTAGCTCAGCAATAGGAATTAGACATTTATTGTGAAATGTTAGTGTACAAGTTTGCATGGTGGTGTGTTGTTGTCAAGATTTATGAACAGGTCTGTCCTTGAGAAATTTCCATAAGGGTGACTTTTATTTCTAAGGCTGTTATCTTGCCTTTGTCATATATCACTTTGACAGTACCTCTGCCAAAATTGTCTCTTTTGGTATGTTCTGTGTTAAATATTTTACAGTACAGTTGCCTTCATTTAGTAGCAGTCACATTTGCTTTCTTTTCCTCTAATTTGCAGTGTTTCACAGGCTTACTGTATTGTTTCTCATGACATCTTTTCCTGCTGTGCCACTTGCAGAGGTTTAGATTTCCTGGTTGCTGATAGTCCCTGTTCCATCAGCCTGTGCAGAGATTTCTTCTTGCTGTGTGCCGCAACTGACTCTTTTTTTTAGTATTCAAGACTAATTTTGCTTCTGTGATGAAATCACAGAGCATATGAGGTCTCTGTTTAATTTGGTTAATTGCTATTTTCTGAGCATTTGTTTTCTATTTCCTATGTGGAAAACTGTTTCTAAGAGTGTTTTTTCATGTTGTTCACCCTGTCTCTTAGTCACAGTCTGGCATCCCAAAGTTCTGTGGTGTGATATCTTCTAAAGAATCTTTCAGGTTTCATAGTCTTCAATTCATATCCTGCAAAAATGTGGAAATGACTGTTTTGTTTTTTTCCTCAAAATACAGAAATATCCTGGTATCTGTGATCAGATTAATTTATGGAGTGATCATCTACCAGGATTACTGGGTAATGTTCTGTATTCATAAGTCCTGCTTAAATGCTGGTTCCAGAGCTTTGCTCTAACCAATTCACGGATCAGCCCACATACTGGTTGGTTTCAGCTGTTACACCAACCAGGTCAGTAGCTGAATGGGTGACTGCAAAGGTATGCTGAGTTTACTGCAGGATGTTTTTTGTAATTCATTAGCTGGCAAGCTCTTAGCAAAGTCAGAACTGAATCTCTGTCCCAGCATAGCGTTAGTGAGGAGTTTTCAGCTGTAATTCTGGCTTTTAAATAAACTAAAGTTGAATCTCAGACCACCATGTTCACAAAAAACCCCAAAACCCAACCACCCAACCAACCAAAACAACCTCAAAAGAAAACAAACCACCAAACCTACTCCTGAAACTCAGCATAAAAATAAACACATCTGGCCATAGTCCACTTCTGCTGCTGCCACTTGAAAGGAGAAGGGGGCTGTTACTAGCACAATGTTGTAAGCTGAAACAACTGAGTACCTACTACTATGCCCTTATGCAGTCACACACTTGAAGTCTTTACCATCCGGTTATACCTATGAGGAGTGAATGATTTCTGACACTGGTAAATAGTTCTCAGCACATGAAACAAAATGGACAAGCACCTTCTTTTGTGTCTACAGATGGCCAAATGCTTTGATCTGTGAGCTGAGGCATCCACATTACCCATTAGAGGAAGAGAGAGAGAAAAAAGCAAAGGCAGTTGTGAAAATTGGCATCCAGCCCTAGCCCTTGAATATGTTGGACCACCCTGAAAAGCATTCATATTAGTGTTGAGTAGTATAATTATTAGATTGTTGGTGTATGTCCCAGCAAAGTATGTGATTTTGTTATTCTTTAAAATATGACCAGACTAAATATGTTGTCAGTATTATCAAAACTAAGCTAATATTGTTCCTATCTTCGAGCCAAAAAGGTGCTGGATTTTGCATTTCTTTTCCAGTGCTTGGTCCTGTAGGCTGTGCTCATACTGCTTTATTGTATGACATTACTACTCACAATGTTAGGGGTTGCCCTTGAGGTTGTTGGATGCCAGCATCTTTGATAGTTTTCCAGAAGTTAATTATTATATTACAAAAGTAATTTAATAGGAGAAAAAATTAAGGATCATCGGTAACATTTTTTTTCTTAGTAATAAAGCAGAGTATAGCAAGAATGAGAAGTATTCTGCACTTTCCTCATAATTGCTGATTTCCTCAGTAGTCCCCCTAATTCTTTATAACACTTGCTGGAATAATTAGAAAACAAAATGCATCATGTGTGTATTAGTTTTGTTCCATAGACTTATTCTACTCTGGGTATTTTTATGGATTCTTTGAATTAAAATACATTTCATTATAGTGCTGACGTTTGGCTGGCTGATCATGGCCATTGCACATCTTTCAGTCTGAATGCCTTGGTTGCCTTTGTTGAGACTTCAGACCTATTTCTTTGAGTCAGCAGTATCTGTGACAGCAACTTAATTGCTACATGCATTTGTACTGTTCTTTGGCAATTTTGTTTCAGATTCTTGTCAGTGTACCTATTTGCCTGGGGGATGGTTTTGTATTAAATATCAGTAAAAAAACAGGTAACATCTACACCAACAGCAGTGGAGCAAAATCCCATATAATTGCAAACCAGCCTATCTAAAAGGCAAGGGAATGGGAATATTTTAATTATATTTTAGCTGTAACTGCTAGGAAGCAAAAGCAGAAATTATGTTTCAAGAATGTGGCAGAAGCTATTTACACTTATTGTCTTTGAGCCCCATATCATCATGTTAATGATTTTGCATTTATGTTAAGCTTTATCTTTTATTCTTTTTCTCCCTCCTCAAATCCCTCAATATTTACAAAAATTACTTTGCCACTGTTGACATATAAATATTTTGGGGATGCAGATGACATTCACCAGTAATAAAAAAAATTAATAATACTGTTTCTAAATGGAAGACTGGAGAAAATTTAAGCAATTAAGTGAAATTACTAAAATTGGAAATTGCCCAGAATGACAAGCTTAACATAGGTTACTAGAAAATTAGACTAAAATTTTAATAGGGCTATATGGTCAGGAGCTCTGTTGTATTTAGTATGGAGCACGTGGACAGAGATGCATCCATATAACAGTTATTATAAAATTTGGAACAAGGAGTTTGGGTTTGCAATCCTTCTTCCTGAAGATACAGTAGCCAGTAAAGAAACGTGATTTCCACATGCAGTCTGCAGGCCTGTGGTTGTGGACTGGGGACACACTTTTTCCCCACTTCACTTTTCTTTATATTCTAAGGATTAATCTGAGTGTGACCTTATTTGCTTTTTTAATTATAATGGTGCATAAAATGTAGCTTGGTATATTGTAGAAAGAACAGCCAGCGTAACAGATATGCAGCGCGTAGGAAGGAAGTGAATTGTCACTGGGTTTCATTTTGAAGGAACCCAGTCGTCTTAGATAACATTTTAATTGTGCCCTCTTATTGAAAACGTCTGCTTAATGCTCCTTTCAGCTAAAAAATTCGTATTAGATTCAGAGTCACTTCATTAAGGTTTATAGGGATCAGCGTTTGGATGATTAGTGATTACTTTTGTCAACCTAATGCAGACTGTAGACTGATCATGCTAAAGGAAAACTTCCTCATTCTATTTTGTCATGGTTTAACCTCAGCTGGCAACTAAGTACCATGCAGCTAGCTCCAATTTCCATGGAGTTCTCTAATCTGTGGTACAGTTATATGAACATGTTAAGCAGCTCTTCATAGATGGGCTGGAAAAAAAAATCCACTACTGGGTTGGCATGGATAGTTTAATACATAAATATATTTTTTCAAATGCTATTGGAAGGATTTCACATTCGTTTTAAAGTTTAACAGGTAGACTACTAAAGTTGTCCCTTGACAACTTTATGCAGCTGGAGTGTATGTACAGTTCAAAGGAAATTATCATTGGGTTGGGAGGGAGAGCGAAGGTTCTGGTTAGGTGAGTGGCACTACAGCACAGATGCATTGAGAAAGGGCATTAAAAGTTAGCTTCTGAGTGATACAGGGTAGAAGACATCTGATGAACCGATGATACTGTAAAATACTAGGGTACAATGAGCAGGCTTGGCATGAGATCCAAATGTAAGTTCTTAAGAATTACTACAGTTTATTTTAAATATAAATTAAAATTGTATTATTCTGTTTGATTCATTTGGCTTTTTCACCAATCCTGATGACTGAAGGGCATACGAAGAGCTTGTAGTCCTCTAGGTTCCTTAGCTTTCCTCTAAATAGGCTTTTCTAGCAACACTTCCAAGAAAAAACAGACAAATAAAACCAAAAAAACCCAAACCAACAAAATCAACCTTCAGAACTAAGTTGCTCTTTTCAAAGATGAATTAAACTTACCACATTATCTTAGTATTGTAATACTGAGTCAATAAAGCCACTGTACTTTTTAGTGGTTCAGCTACTCCACCAGAACTTGTGTATAGAAGAAGAACCAGAATATCAATGTTTGAACTAGATCTGGGAAGTTCCTGTGGTCTGAGAATAGGATTCCCAATCTATTGCCTCATTTCTCAAGTAATGTCTAAATACCAAACAATGGATCAATATTTTCGGATGCTGAAACAGGAGCATATTTTTACAAACTGGCAATAGATGCCAGGATAGGCAGTGTTGGTAGGTAATTTGATGTCTTGATCACTTCTTGTTATTGCAGTAACAGCAGACTTGGAAACAACTGAGCAATGGATTTTGAAAGTTAGGTAAAGCTGAGGACTAGTAACACCAGTTTGCTTAATATGTGTCTGGTTGGAGAGATTTTAAATGTATATTTCATTCTGTAGAGATACAAGTAACTACACTAGACATGTTTTAAAAACAACATCTGTTTTGTTGACCTTACTTTTTCAGCAGTCTATCTATGTAAACCTAAATATTTAGATGAAAGTAACATTCAAAGATTTTTAGCTGAGACGTTTCCCTTTTTCTGCTGTATTTCTTGATGAATGTAAGAAAAGATAACAATACACTTTCTTTCCACTCCGTCTAAATCACATTCTAACCAGTCTTCTGAAATCAGTACAGCAGTGTTATTTTGCAAGGTAACGGAAGCAGCATTTCAAATGCTTAAGCAAATGTTACTGTGTACTCATGTATACACACTTTTACAAACGAAATAATACATCTGTGATTATAGTTCCCTTTTTTCGCTTTCTATTCTTCTGACTTCACATACAGATTGAATCGGGAATATAGTATATCTTAATTGTGTCTTGTATTTCAAAATTCACAGTTTGAAATGGAGTAATTTCTTAAGATACATTGATATATTTCTGATTTCCCAGTCCTGAACCAAATCTGCAGCTTAAAACCACATTTGGACAGCCTGGTTTTTTAGGAATTGATAGATGGGGATATTTTAAACTGAAATAATGGATTTTCAACATCAAGGATTTGCTTTGTATGGGAATAAAAAAAAAAAAAATTAAGTAGTTATGAATCTGAGTCCAGTGTTTTCCAATAACAGTGTTATTTATCATGAGATTGTGTTTGTATATATACCATAACTCATTCAAATATGAAATAAAAGGTATTTCGCTTTCTGTTCCCACATGTAAACTTTCAGATATAGCAAGAATGTTGTTACCAAGTTTAAGACTAAAAAAAAAATAAAAATGTATAGAGTGTTGCCAGAGACATTCCATGCATTTAGGAAAAGTAAATTGAGTAAATAAATGAGTCAGTCAAATAACAAATTATGTTTTCCAGAACAAGCGATGCAATAGTTACAGATAGATGGTTTACTGAGCAATTTTAACTTATCTAAATAATGTACCTTTTTCCCCCTCCCTCTCCTTCCCAGATCCAGCCATTGTAAATGGAGTTTATTGGTCAGAATCTTTAAATAAGGTGTTTGTTGATAATTTTGATCGTGACCCTTCTCTCATCTGGCAGTACTTCGGAAGTGCAAAAGGATTTTTCAGACAGTACCCAGGTAAGAAGATTACAAGTTCTTACTTAAAATACAACACAGAATGCAATGGCTGCAATTTTCCACTCAGTATTGTCACAAATCATGACTTTCACAGATACTTGCAGCTTTCTTTTTTCTTTATCTAGTTTTAAGAGAAACATTTCTAATGAATTTTTTCAACATTCTGAGGGGATTTTTTAAACCAATTTTCATCTGGAGATGAAGCCCCCAAGATAGCTCATGTACTCATGAACATTCCTATTCATTTATACATATGCGTGCTTCAGAAAAATAACTTCTAAATAGACTGTGGAGAAGGAGGGCAAAAGGATTAGACACTTCATTATGGTACTGAACTTAGATAATGTGCTCTATCGATGCATATAGTAAGACTTCATTGTAATTTATTGTTCAGTTTTTAGACTTCCACATAACCTTCCATCTTGGTATTTAAAGATTTCAAAAACTTGGTTTAAAGTTTCCTTTTACACCAGTTATAATGAAATACAATTAGATCACTTGTGTTATTTCCATAGAAATTGGTTAAGATATAGTAATTTATATGAGAATATTGTAAAGAATTGTTATCCATTAAATTTTATGCTTAAACTCATACCAAATTTACTACATATTTAATAAACTAAAAAGTTAAACTGATCCTCAGCCTCTATAACTTGGGATCAGGCCTGTTGTGAGAACTGTTCCTGTAGCTGACCTGGTTTAGCAACCCATTTTAAGTCTGAAGTCTTGAGTTTAATGTGAGCAAGTTTACTATAAGCTTGCATGTCTGAATGTGACTGAAAGTAATGGCTACTACATAGTAGACTAGAAAAAATATTAACCCTTATTTTAAAGGCTGTTTCCTCTCTTGTGCTAAAGTTTAAAAAGCAGGAAGGATTGCCCTGTCTTTTTTTTTTTGTATCCTTTTATCATATTTCTTTTAATCCACAACTGCGGGATATGTAGTGATATGAGCAAAAGATCAGATGTATGTCCTATGAGTGAGGCAGTTAGTATAGCAGGACCTGTTGAGACCAAGCACAGGTAGTGAGTGCTCAAGGTTTGAAAGGGACTTCACAAGCATATGATAAAGCTTGTCAACATCAGTGACCTATTATGACAACACTTCAGTGACAGTACTATGATGAATATAGTAGTCTTGAAGACGTTTTCACCTTACAGTAGGCTAAAAAGGAATGAGAAAAAATACTGGGTTTGGTGGTCCCATTTTATTAATTTATTTTATCCAGCATTTCCAGTGGTAAAATGTAATTCCCTGTTAAAGTATGAAACTCCATTAAGTGCTACTTAGGCCAATGCCACAGATACATTTTGAACAGGTTCTGTGAAAATATAATTCATTTTTTTTTAATCTCTTTTTTAAAACAGGAATTAAATGGGAACCTGATGAGAATGGAGTCATTGCGTTTGACTGCAGAAACAGAAAATGGTACGCAATAGACAACTACCAATGTTTAGGAAACTTGAAAGGAAGGATAATTCAGTATTTAAAAGAACAAGTTGCTTTGTCTTTTGTCTTAGGTACATCCAGGCAGCAACTTCTCCAAAAGATGTGGTCATTTTAATAGATGTCAGTGGCAGTATGAAAGGGCTTCGCTTGACTATTGCAAAACAAACAGTTTCGTCTATCCTGGATACCCTTGGAGATGATGACTTCTTCAATATAATTGCTGTGAGTGTCTCAGGATTTTTTCTCTCCCCCTACCCCCTCTTTTTGTTTCTTTTCTCTGGTTTGCTGCTATCTGTCATGTTTTACATCACATGATACAATTGAAAAATACTGCATGCAGGTGATGGATGTAAGATGACATCAGAACCAACTGGACAGGCACTGTGATTTTTCCAGTGCAAGATTTTCCAGGTGACAGTGTTCCAAGCTATTTTTCTATGACTTGCAATCTGAAACCCTTTAACAAGTTGTCTTGACTTTGGGAGTTGCAAAGAATAATAATCTGTTTTGTAGTTTGCCTGAACTTTCTACATCACCTTAGTTTTTAACTTTACACCTCTGCCTCCTCCCACCCTCAGCTTCTTCAATAAAGCACAAATTGCAAAATGGTTAATATATAAGGATTAATAGAATTGGATCTTAGCTTTTGCTGAAGCTTGTATGGCATAATAAAATGCCAGCATAGTTCCTTGTTGTTCTTGCTTTTCTCAGTGCAAATCTGAAATGTATGCATGTTTGTGTAAGTTGTGCAGAGGCACTAATGGTGCTTACTAACAGCAATAAATTAGATCATCAGTAGATCCTGTTATTTATGTAGGGTAGTTAGTTTTCCATGGTACAGGTACATGTTTTAAATCTATGCTAAGAGGCTACTTTTACGATCCTTAAGGGTAATGGGATTAATAGTGTACTTAAGGATGGCTTTAACAAGGTTTGCAGGGAGGTATAGGAGGGACGAGGAAACTGATGGTTTTATAAATTCTCCTTTGCTGGTATTCACTTGGTAATACTTCATAAATACATGGATTTATCGTATGCATAAATCCTAAAGATTTCTTCAAATGCTTGAATGTAAGGAGGGGTTTGGCCTTTTTTCGCTAAAAGGGAAATGCTTTTTGTATACTGAAATAAATGACCTCGGTGACACCAGTGCAAGTCATTGAGATTGTATGGAGAATGGAGTATATATTCTGAAAGTATACATGCATTTTTTTAAACAGATAGCAAGCATTTAGTTCAGAATATCTTTCATATTAATCTTCTTGCTTGATAATTGCATAATTAGCAGAAACTCATGTAGTGGGAAGACATAATTACATAATGTATCAAAAGAAGATTGACTGCCTTTCAAAAAAATTGTGATTAACTGTAATCTAAATAACTTTAAGTTGAAAGAATATTTCAAATAAGTAATTATGAAGATACTTGACCAGCCATTTTTCAGTGTGTAATCTCTGTGTTTATCAGTAGTTGTGACAGTTACTGTGAATGATATAGGAAGAAAAAAGTGATGACTTTTCCTTTGGGAAAACCAAAAGGCTCATCTATAACAAAAAGTATAAGAATGTATGTAGCTAAAACCCAAAACAATGATTTCACATAAATAACAGAGGAGAAATACTGTGTAAAGACTAAAAAAAAAAGAGAGGGGGCAAATATGAAATAACTAAACATCTTTAATTTTCCAATTTAAACTTTAATTGAAAATTAACTGAGTTGTGCATAAACCAGCACAGAAACACAGAATTTTTGCATAGATTATTGCTTCGAAATGCAACAAACTGGGAAGTGAGACTGGTGCTGTGGAAAAGAGAGTGGAGGGTGTTTCAATGAGGAAAGGCATAGATAGAACTCCGTTTACAATTTTATGTGTAAGAGGAATACACAGTGAGGGTACACAATAAAGCCAGGGTTACTGTGATCTAAATGATCAGCAAAAATCACTGCTCTGAATAAGTGCCAGTAGGGTAGATGATCTTTGTTAAGACTGGAGAGGGTGTGTCAGAGATCAAAACATGAGACAACAAAGCTCAGTCAATAAGCTCGTTGCTGTGAAAGCGCTGAAAATCCTGTATAGCTTTTATCTACAGACAAATGTTTGAGTGAGATTATATTTTGCTCTTTATAATTTAGACATAGCTTGGTAATGTGAAAGCAGTTCCTTTTTGAAGGCAAGGTGCACATATGTCCATATGAGAAATCCCCTTTGTAACATAAAGCTGTGCAAATATAGCAAGTACCTGTATCTAGAACTGGCCAGCTGTGCAGTGTGTGCAAAAATACTACTGTGCCTAGAAGTCTTACTTATTCACATAGCACACAGCTGATACTTGCTCACACCAATTGTTCTTCTGAAAGGCCTGGCCAAATTGTTGCTTCATAGGAACTGCTTGACATCTGGAAGTCTGGGCCAAGTGACCAAGCACCTCTTTCTCTTTCCAGACCAAAATTGGAGGTGGAATAGAGCTTTATGTGGGATATCTGGACAAACAATACACTTACTTAGATGAAGTGAAAATTTTGAGCCTGACTGATAGGATGGCTTTATTATATGCAGTGATTAATGGAACAAATACTGCAATGGAAGACTTGTATGAGGAATCAGGCCAGGAATTAGGAGTCAAATAGGTTAAGGAGTTTTCGTTTTCCCGAAAGAGGAGAGAACCCTAAAGCAAGTGGAAAGGTTACACTGAGATGGGTGTGAGGATTTGGAAGGAATGTGTTGCATGAATCTATCCGATCAATCGCAATCTATACACGCCAGCATTAAAATGTTAATGGAACACACAAAGAAACTGCATGGGGACTTAAGGAACTATGGGAAAAATTAACCTTTTGGTTACCAAACTTGACATGGTTAAAACAATTGTTTGTCACAATAATATTGATAGTCTTTTTAGCTATAATTCTTTCTGTAGCAATTCGATGCTGTGTGTGCTGTTTTCAAAGTCCTGGAGATTCCTATAGTGAATGGAAGAAAAATCAACTCCTCCAGAAGCTTGAATCTAATAAGTATTTTGAGAAAGCGTTAGATAAGGAAATGTTATACTGAGATTGAGTACAGTTTAGTAAACGAATTTACTAAGTTTATAGAAAAGGGTGAACTGAGATGGGGAATTGTAGGCTAGGTAATCTCATAGGGCTGTGACCTGTTGCAGGGGGCAGTCCTGGAATTGGTGGGAAAATGAGTGGGGGTTGTTTTTGGTGGGAACTGGTCCCCGATAAACCAGCTGAAGCTGGTCTTGTGTGGAGGGAACACAGGAGAGCTCTGAGCATGCGCAAAGCCAAGGGATGACAAGTGCATGGTGAGGAAGAGCTATGGCCTTCATCCCCCATGACCACCGAAGACCACCACCAGGACACTGCGCAGGTGCAAGAGGGAGAAGCCCTAATTTTAATATGAAGCGGGTATAGGTCATACGTATGTATAGGTGTAATAGGAAACCTTATGAATATGTAACGGGTGACTGTATAAGGTTGAAGCAAGTTGTTATGCCCGGCACACACGGCTTTGTGGGACGACCCCCCGTGCTGCCCAGCGCTGAATAAACATACCTACTTTACAGTCTTCCAGATTGTGGAGTTTGCTTTCTGCACGTCAACACAAGCAGATGAGAAACTTTTGTGTTTGTTACAGTAAGAAGGAAGAGCACTTTAAAGTTAGCCAGAAGAGAACATGAAGTTAGAGAACCTGGACAGGGCTTTGTTGACAGTGGGGGTCAAGGATGGAAAGGAATTGAGCATTGTGAAAATCAGCATCTATGTCAGTGAAAGAAGCAGAAAAAAATTCACTGTACAAATGTAAAATCTTTTCAATTTGCTTTTCAGGTGATTGTTATACATTTCAGTGTTCTATCCACAAAAAGACATTTAGAATTCTCATTAGCTGTAATGGGAGTTATGGTCACTACATACCAACATTGTTAAAAACTCATTTAACACTCAGAAAAATGCACTAGGGTGGGAAAAACCCCAACCAAACAAAAAACCCCAAACTTCACCCCCTC
>NW_009919537.1:0-611 GCF_000696875.1 Nestor notabilis
CAGCATATCAACCGAGCCACACAGCTTGGTCTCATTGGCCAACTTGCTGAGGGCACACTCAATTCCATTTTCCACGTCGTCAACAAAGATGTTGAACAGTACAGGTCCCAACATCGATCCCTGACGGACACCGCTCGTTACTGCTTTCCAACTGGACATTGAGCCATTTACTACAACTCTTTGTGTGCGGCCATCCAGCCAGTTCTTGATCCACTGAGTGGTCCATCCATCAAATTGGTGTCTCTCCAATTTAGAGACAAGGATATTGTGCACAAGTCCAGGTAGATGACATCAACTGCTCTGTTGCTGTCCATCAGCTCCATAGCCCCATCATAGAAGGGCACCAAATTGGTAAGGCAAGTTTTCCCCTTAGTGATCAGTTGTATTGGTTTTGTCTGGCAAGGATTTTGTATTGGAGGAGCTGCAGGGGTGGGTGTGTAGAGAAGAGAACAGGGGCTGCTCCAGTGTCTGATGGAGCCAACGCAGCTGTCTCCAAGATGGACCTGCCACTGGCCAAGGCCGAGCCCATCAGTGATGGTGGAAGCACCTCTGGGATAATGTATTTACGCAGGGAGGTAAACCTGCACAACAGCAACTGGAAGGAGGAGGGG
>NW_009919537.1:859-10005 GCF_000696875.1 Nestor notabilis
GTGGCAAGGTTGGAGGGGGAAAAGGGGAGGCTACAGGGGTGGCTTCTGTAAGAATCTGCTAGAAGCTTCCCCCGTGTCCAATGGAGCCAGTGCCAGATGGCTCCAAGATGGACCTGCCACTGGCCAAGGCCAAGCCCATCAGTGACTGTGGCAGCACCTCAGGGAGAACATAGTTAAGAGGAAAAAGCCTTACAAAACTGCAGATGGAGAGAAGAGTGAGAATATGTGAGAGAGACCCCCTTTGAAGACCCCCAGGGCAGTGCAAAAGGAGGAGAGGAGATGCTCCATACACCGAAGCAGAGGTTCCCCTGCAGCCTGTGGTGCAGACCATGGTGAGGTAGTTGTGCCCCTGCAGCCCATGGAGGTCCATGGTGGAGCAGAGATCCACCTGCAACCTGGGGAGAACCTCACACTGGAGCAAGATGATTTCTGTAGAAGGCTGTGACCCCATGGAAAGCCTGTGCTGAAGCAGGGTCCTGGCAGGACCTGTGTCCCATGGAGAAAGGAGCCCATGCTGGAGAAGGTTTGCTGGCAGGACTTGAAACCCCATGTGGGACCCACGCTGGAGCAGGTTGTGAAGAACTGAAGCCCATGGGAAGGACTCATGTTGGAGGTGTTTATGAAAGACTGTTTACTGTGAGTAATGCTGGAGCAGAGAAGGAGTGTGAGGAGTCCTCCCTGGAGAGGCTGGAGCAGCACAGACAACGTGATGAACTGATCACAACCCCTATTCCCTGTCTGCCTGCACCGCTGGGGTGAAAGAGATGGAAACTTTGGGAGTGAAGCTGAGCCTGGGAAGAAGGGAGGGGTGGGGCAAGGTATTTTAAAAATTTGGTTTTATGTCTCGTTATCCTACTCTGATTTGATTGGTAATAAACTAAACTAACTTCCCCAAGTGGAGTCTGTTTTGTCCATGACAGTAACTGGTGAATGATGTCTCCCCATACTTATGTCACAACCCACAAAACTTTCTTTTTATTTTCTCTCCACTGTCCAGCTGAGGAGGGGAGTGACAGAGTGGCTTTGGTGGGTACCAGGTGGCCAGCCAACATGAACCCACTTCATCACTTGTGGGGACTTTTTCTAACAAATGAAAGTCAAGCACCAAAACATAAAGAAAGTCAAAGTTGTTATTTTTGCTGCTGGTTTCTGTGGTGATGGGGCAGGCTACAAAGTGGTCTCATAACAGTGTTCAAGTCACACTCACTTAGTTCATTTGGAAACTTTGATACGCCTTTGGAAATCCATATCAGGCAGATTGATTGATGAAATAAAAAAACCAAACCAAACCAAACCAAACCAAACCAAACCAAACCAAAACAAAACAAAACCAAGAGAGTAATTGTATAATTGAGTGGTGAAAACTTTATAATTGAGTGGTGAATAATGGTTAGCTCTTTAGTTGCTTTCCCACTTTGCGTTCCCCAAAACATCCTTTCCGGTGTTTTGTGGTGAGAGTTTACTTTGCATCATGTAGTTAACATACAAAACTTTTGATCAGTCTTCACACAGATGCCTATTCTTGTTAATAATTGACCAATTACAGTTAAAAAAAATCAGAAATGGCAAGCAGAGTACTGCTGAGCACTTGAGAACGTATCTACAATAATTCTTAGTCTTTGGTTTTATAATTTTCTTTTGCAAGCAGTTATTAAGAAGAATTTGTGTATTATGTCAGACATGCACGTCATTACTGTAAGATAAAGCAAAGATCTTACAATGAAATAATGTGTACTGCTGTGTTCTCAAAATGTCTGCTGTCATATTTTATCAGAACCCATGTTTTGGGGAAAAAAAAGAAGAATACTGAATGTCATACTTCAGAACTTAAGGCTAGGTACGATTATCTACCACAGGGAAAATGAAATGGAGGATCTGTTATACAACATTTCCAAGTTCCAGAGTCCCTCCCTTTTTATAACCTTTCAGAAATTCCTTTAGTTGAGTGTGATGGGCATATGTTTGTGTGTACTACTTTTTGATAACTCTTCCGAAACTACCACAGTAGATTGGATCCCTCCCTTGAGACCAAGATCCAGTGCAAGCCAGAACCCATTTTCATGCCTAAGATTCCCTGTTGGGGAAACTGGCTGCCCCACTTGAGCCATAGGGTAAGTCAAGATAGGTTCCTTACAGATAATTGGAGAATTTCAGCTTGAAGGTGAGCACGAAGGAAGTATAATCAGTTGGTAAATTCATAACGGTATCTAAACAACTTCAATTCGAGAACTCTAACAGAAATGTATTCCCAAGGACACCATTTTATGAGCTCTAAATTTTTCTTTTTTTTTTTTCCGTTATGAAGTCAAAGGAAAAATGAAGACAGAATCTTATTTTTATAATAATCTTATGCCAAACTTTAACTATGTGGCCCAATTAGAATTAATCTTGACATAAATACACCTCTCAAGAATTCAAGGCACTCCATGGAAATCAGATGATTTGGCATCAGCTCCCAAGTTCCCAAAATAAAGAAAGTATATATATAAAAAAGTGAATAATGTTAAAATAAAGGAAAGAAAATATTAATATGTATTACCTACATTAAATCATGACAATCTTAGAGAGACGTGAACTACAAATCAGTATTTGTGAATAAGCAGTGTGTGTAGCAGAGGGTACTACCTAATGGAACAACAGTTGTGGGAACTGTGTTGGGAAAAACAAAGCATTTTAAGTAGAATGGAAATTTAAAAAAAAAAGAAAAAAGTATTGTTATGGCATTTCTGGGGAGAAAAAAAAAAAAAAGAAAAGAAAAGAAGAAAGAGAAAGTGGGAATGCCAGAAGAAGTGAAACCTAATATATTGGTACTAATCTTTATAAGGCTGTGCCTGTGAGCAGAAAAGTTAATGAGCTGGGAAAAAAGCTCAGTAGTTCAGTGCTGTGAGACAACTGCAAACTCCCTAAGCAGATGGGTCATCAATATAAAGATTAAAGCCTTGGACAATCAAACAGTTTTCAAAAAAACACCTCAAAGTTGCCAAGAGATGAGAAAAATCTGCAGTAATTGATCCAACCAGCTTCAGGGCTAAACAACAATTAAGTAGTAAACCAGACAAGAAGTAATATAAAGGTGAAATTAAGATACTTAGACTTTTTATTTGTTCATTAATTTTTTCTAAGCAATATGATGGGACTTTAGAAAAATTACATTTGAAAATATTGCTAGACATTACTATTATAAGATTGTAAAGTCATGTGCCATTGTCTGATTCACAGACTACAGGAGGGAGTAGTCCTGCAGGACAAGATATTTTTCATGCTCTCTAATTCCTACACTTTACCCCTGCCGCATTGCATTAGGTTCAATTTATTTTACATCAAGTTTAAAATTTAGGTACTCTAGATGGTTCTGACAAAGGACTTCATCATGTTCATGTTGAATCAATGATTAGTTAATTTACTTAATCTACTTTCTTAATTTTGGACAGCAGAGACTTGAATAAAGATTGACTTCCTCTGCTTGGACATTCATATAGCTTTAACATTTGGTTGCTGCCTACCTTATTTAATAAAAATCTGTCCTTCAGAGGAAGCCCTGCGTCACTATGAAAGTAATAATAGCTCTTAAAATTACAACCAACGCATTTTATTAGCACTTCTCTTAACTAGTCACTTTGAAATAAACTAACATTCCCCTGTACCTGACAAAGAAATTAATGCATTTCTTCAAAATCAATCTGTGGAATAAATTGACCACCAGTTACAGTAGATCCCACTTTGATTTTCAGTGATTGGTCTCAGTGTATCTCTTTCTTTGGCTTGGGAGTTCAGAGGACTGCAAGGAGTTTGATAGCAGGCTAGCAGATAAAAGCTAAATACTTTAGTAAACTGAGATGTAAAATACACTCTTTACAAACATAGGATTTGAAAAATAACTTGAAACATTGAGTTCAATCACTTGCCATGATGTATAATCTATCATAAAAGTATTTGTCTTTCTTCTTGAATAAAGAGAATTTTTCCACTAGTCTTCCTTAAAAAATTACTATTTTGTTGGGATCATTTCAAGCTTAAATACCATCATCAATGTTTTCTCTTTTGTTCTTGTGCAAATATTGGGTCAAATATTGTTCTGGAGTTTATCTAGCACTTGTCTTACCTTTTGCCTTCTGACGTACCTATAAGGAGGATTTTTGTCTGATTTTATATCTATTTTCCAATTACGGACAAGTAGCTCTTTTCTCAGTCTTCTTCTTCATCCTGTGATCTATTTCCCCAGGGCATCCTAGCAGCTTTTTTACATCCTTTTGAGCTTGATCTTTTCTTCCCTAAACCTTCAACCAATTCAGAGCACAGTGATCAAGGTTTCTTCTAGATCAGGTACAATTATTAAAAGTGTATGACGAACAAACCTTTCTTTTCTCTACCATTTTATGCTTTCTACCGTTGTTACTAGACCCCAATTAAGTTGCTTCTCATTTATAAGTTTCATTCTTTCTGCAGTTTCAGTTTTCAGGATCACACAATACTTCCCATGTTTCAATATATAATGGGTTTCCCAAGGACTTCAATAGCTGTGCAAAATCCAGCTGTGAGATACTGATTTTGATGACAAGAGGACTAGCATCAATCAATAGAATGAACAAAAAGTTGGCACCAAGGATAAGGAATTTAAATTAAAATCTCAACCTTGAAATGAAACAAAATGGTTGTGCAAAATAAAACAGAACACTGAGTTTCTTACAATTTCCTGATTTTTTTTTTTTTCCTGTTGTTGCAAGCTTCATTTAGATTGTAGCCAGCTTGGTTTCAGGAAGAAAAAGAAATACATACATAAAGATTAAAAAAATAGATAACTACTGGTTGAGTTTATTTATTTTCTCCAGTTACAGTTTCCAAAGCTTCTTGCCATTGATTTGCATAGTAATTATGTATCCATACACTTATAAGAAGTGGTGTCTCAGGTACTTAAACATACAACTAAAATTTCTCTGGGTGGATTAAAATGTTTATAAAATTTGTCTTCAATTGAAATGTTTTCTAGAACTATTTCACTGATTTTATTTAAGGATTTTTTTTTTTTTTTATTAACCAGTTATTTATGACAATGATGTTAAAATGTGTATTGTAAAGCAGCTATCCAGACTTCATATTTTCCCTGGGCTGCAGTCTTCATACTCTCAGAGAATCTAGTTCCTGATATCTGTAAAAGTTGAAAAATTGGTTTTGGGCTTACTTGAGAGCATTAGTTTATGAAAGACTTTTAAAGACATCAGTGTAAGTCCATCATCCAAGAATTTCCAAATACCTGAGATGAGATAGATTTAAAATGGCATTGCTTTAGAGGATTTTTTTCATATGTTTTCCATGGAATTTTATTATCAATTAAACCTGGGGAATATTTCTGCAGGTTTTTCTGAAAGGTTTTGCATTTTAAGTGTTATGAATTTTACACCGTAGAATTTTCTTCCAGCAAAAAACATATTAACCTCTTTGACTATTTTTGACAGAAACTGACAACCTTTGCCTACTTTAATTCTTCCACCAATAGTAGAACACTTATTAGGTTCTGAGTTAAAAATATCAGTTTGCCATTGTAAAGTATTTCTTTTCCATGGTTTTCAGTAAAATTAGAGAAAAACTCAAATATTCCATATTATAGGATACATTTTTTGTAAACCTCTATCGTCCAGCTGAGCTATAAGAAAGAGCTGTAATTTCAAAGAGTTGAATATTGGTTTTGGAGACTGAATTTGTGTTTAGCTTTGTATGTTAGGAGTTGTTTATCCTTAATTTGCACCACTCTTAAAGACTGAAGAAAATGTGCTGTTCATTATTGATCTTACATGCAAGTATAGGAAGGAAGATTGCAGTGCACTTGTTGGATTGTGATGCACCTCTTGAAGAGCTGGTCAAGCTGGTCAGATCCGTGGGAGAGGGTGTAAGTCTTGCACCAGGCCATACCTGTATCAGCAGGTGAACAGCCTCTGGCATGTTGGAACAATGTAGATAAGGGAAGTCGGCAAGCCAGATCCGTAACTTTGGGATAAGGATTGGCTCTAAGGGCTCCCAAAGAAGTTGTGAACGCTCCATCCCTAATGGTGTTCAAGACCAGGTTGGACAGAGCCTTGGGCAACATAGTTTAGTGCGAGGTGTCCCTGCCCATGGCAAGTGGTTTGGAACTAGATGATCTTAATGTCCTTTCCACCCCTAACTATTCTATGATTCTATGATTCTACATTACTGCTTGATTCATAGATGCCCTTTCAGCGTAACTAGGCTTATTTAGCCACTTTAACCACAAAGTACAAAATGTCATATATACATATTATCCTTGTTGTGCTTCTACTTAGTTGCATTTCAAACTATGTGATCAGTGTCACTGAATGCCTTTTTATGCGAATTAAGTGACTGTGATTTGCTTATATCACCATTGTATCTTTTTCTTTCATTCTCAGAAATGATCTTTTTTCTTCCATTGAATTACCAGCATTGCCAAATTTTTCATATTTCAAATAAGAGCTCTGTTAACATTAGGCTATGGACCATAAATAATAAACATTTACGAATCTATGAAATTATGAATCTTTTAGTGTTTCTAAATGCCAGAGTAATTACCGGCTTTGGTTTATGGGGAGATGTTTTAAGAAACATTGAGTACCCAAAATACTCTGCTATCGATCATTGGACAACAGTAGATTTGGGAGTATTTGATGTCGATTCAGAAAATAAGTTCCTTTTCATACTCTATTTGCTTCTGATTCTTTTTCAGAGGAAGAGTTTCCAAATACTGTGTAGTGTGCAGATCTGTAGACAATATAGATGTGTCTACATACTATACATAAAACCACCTAGGAATTCTTTGGTAGGTGCTGGGGATAAGGAGGTACTATAAGACTATAGGTTTATTGCTTTCTGTTCTTTAGTCAGAATATATTTAAATTAGTCCTAAAGGAATATCATTAATCTCTAGTTTCTTCTGAATAATGACATAATCAATTTTAGAATATGAGTATTTCCTACTCATGAAATAAACCCCTAACTTCATTTGCCCAAACACTCCAAAGGAATTAGGCAAAATTCTTTAAAAGGCTTTATGGTGTTCATAGCTTCAAAATATCTTTTTAAAGATCCCTTCCATCGGCTCCGACTTTTGTCACCAGAGAGCAGTCTTATCGGCTGAAAGCTGGGCTTGCAGGAACAGAGACAACTTTTTTTTGTGTGTAGAATAGACTTTCTATGTTATTTTAAGATATGGTCTCAACTGGTATTTTCACACACAGTCACAAATAAAACTCCTTATTGGAATATGAAATGCAGCTATGATTTAACATTGTTCTCACTCTGATTAAGGTATTCAGGCCAATGGTAGCAGGGCTTGTTTGATACTGAATGCTTTCAAAAGTCCGTCCTAAATTTGCAACTAAGATATATAGGATTTCTTGTTTCTACTTATTTTTCCATATAACATAAAGATTTGTGCAGTTATTTTGTATTTCAATAACTATGAGACTTATGTATAACATCTTAATATGCTCCTGAAGTAATTACTTTGCTTTCATAGTATTATAGAAAAAGGCAGCCTGAACTTAATAAAGTTTGTTGAAAAAAGTGACATCACATTAACTAACACCATGGTGAAGGACATGACCATAAAACAAGGCTCTTAGACATTGTAGTCAGAAAGCAACTCACAATCCATTTAACTGAAGAAATCTAGAACGCTCATTTGGTCTGAGTTAAGGACTATATTCAAGAATATAATTAATCAGCTGGCAAAAAAATGATTAATAATGCAGCTATCTGTGCTCCTATATAAGAATTCCCTAATTAAGAAACATAGCAGATAGGACCCATGCAGCAAAAGTTCTATTGCTTTTTATCTTTGCATAAACAGAACTAATTATAACATTACATGGTTAATAAATTTAAATTTCCAAGAACATTTTAATCAGATTACTTTATTTAGTCATGCAAATTAATAGGCAACATTTTGAATATTTACCTCCGATAATTTATATTTATATAATTTATAATAATAATACATATACATATATATGTAAGGAAATCACTTGGAAAACTGACAAATTTTTAGTCACAGAGATAGAAAAAATCGAGTCAAGTGATTTAACAAGACTAAAAATAATGTTGGTAAAATTGAGTATTCCAGGCCATGCTTTTAACAATATAAAATTTCTACTTTTTACAGTGCTGCTCTGGCATTTGTGTCTTACTTACTGATGACATGATTATAAAAATTTAAGATACATTTATCAAAGCTCAGAAACAGGAATGATATCATTAGCCATGCAATCAAATTTTTTACTAGAGCATAGCTGATAATGCTGTGGGAAAAGTAACTGTGTCAAAAATATTGGTGTTGAACTGTTTTGTGTAGGGGTTTTTTGTATGCTGTAGGTACAGGTTGGAAACAGAAGTCTATTTTTTCCTCCAAATATGGCACAGAAGTAAATCAGACAGAAATGACCACACGACGAGCAGCAGATGTCAATAGGTTATGTATTATTTTTATACTGTGCTCAGTGGATCTGTGTTTCAGTCTGTCATTTATAGCAATTGCAGAGAATATGTGTCTTAATTAAGGAGTGCTCTAAATCCTTTCTCACTGTTTCCCATTGACATATGCATCCTGTCTTCTCATCCTAGCATTTAAATTTCTCAATCTTAAAATACAGGGAAGGTGATCTCACTAATAAAGTTGTGCATTACCAGAGGCTTTCTGTATGCTTTCATAATCTCTGTTTGTTGCTACCCTTTCTAAGATGCCTATAAGCACCTGTCTTAAAAAACACTTTCAGAAATTAGAGGTATAATGTAGGACATGTCCTTACTCTAGGAAACTACCATGCCGTATGTAGCATCACACATACAGATGGATCAGAACCATTGTTAGAAACAGCTACAGTAGGTGGAGGAAATAAGTGACTGTAACTAATATGTCTGAGAGGAAAGCAAAGGTGGTAGCAGTAATATGAGTATATTTGTAGGAATAATATCAATTTACTCTGTCTTGCCCAAAATTCCTAGTAATTTTGAGGAAATTACAGTGCTGCTCACAACTTGTGTGATAATGTCTTATGAGAGTATGTAATTGAACTATAGAATGGAGAAATAATGGTAGTCATCAGTAGTAGCTTACTATATAATAAATGTCTTTTTGAAGTCACGACTACAGTAGGGAA
>NW_009919537.1:10036-16043 GCF_000696875.1 Nestor notabilis
AAGCATTGACTTTTGAAGTGTGACATTCTAATTAGATAAAATGCAGAAACTTTTTGAGGGAGTACAAGTAGCATCTGTGATTCATATAATTTCAGGTAAACATCTTTTCTCTGTAATTTTGGCTATGATGGTATTTTTCATAGATAAAACTACTTCATTTCTGTTTTCTTTAATTACATGTGACAAGCTCTTTTGGTTATAGGTATTTGAGCAGAGCAGAATCTTAAAGGATTTGCAAAAGAAAAAATATCCAGGACACATCTACTTGCTGACAACAGCCTGTGTTAAAGTGGGTGCATGCTACATGTCTTGTAAGAGAAGAAGCTATGATCACTTTGATAGGGATTCCAGTTAAGAAATATGAGCTCTGTAAACCTTGGAGCACTTACGTGAAAACTGAGTGAAAAAGCAAAGTAGGATTTCATGGGGAGAAGTTCCCATTGTTAACCACTCCTCTTCAGATCTACAACAGTGTACTGCTTTTAAAGACATGGGAGAGTGTAGGAGAACTGGGTTTAAAATACAGCATATTTGACACTCATGACTGTAAAAAGATTAAATGGTCTTGAAACCCAAAGTTTACTTCAGAACACTAGAAAAACTATGCCTTGGTACAAATATATACTCGAAATGATAGTTGCTAAGGTCAAACATGAATTTGATGATGTTAAGTGTAACGTAAGTATGTAAGTCTTTCTTCACATGCTTATTCCACATAATCATTATCAATGCTTCTATAAAAAAAATGGTATATGAGATACCAGTTGTTATTCCTGATAATCTTTTTTCATCTACATATCAGATATAAATTAAATAAAGGCATTATTCAATGCCTTTTACAAAAGATGGAATAAAGGCACTATATTTTACAAAGGTCTGATTTTAGCATAATATCCTGGATGTACATTAACTTTCTTTGCAGATTCCAGTTTCATTTAGTAGTATAGTTTAGTGCTTGATGAGAAGATTTTGAATAGATGCATGATAACCTCTTCTATTTCAAGATATTAAAAGAGATAAGTAAAAAGTAGGGTATTTACATTTCTCAAGTTTCATTACCTGGAAAAAGAAGATTGTAAGTCACTCATTCAGCTGAACAGTCCACAGAGATGTTTAATCCAAATTTATTACCCTCACTGAATTCAGTAGTCACAAGGGAAAATGAGGTGTGAAGCTGAGATGGTCCATGGGATTCAGTCACATAGGTGAGAGACTAAATGAAGATGATTTTAACAGCTATTAAAGTTCAATGCGTATGTTTGATGTGGTAAAGCAGGTGAGTGTAGGTTTAAATTCATCCTCTTTTGCCAAGGAACTTTCCTTGTTTAGATCATAGAATGTGAATGACTAAACTGTCCCACATCATGGAGAGCAACAGAGGTCACTGACTTGAATGAGGACCTCTGGAGACCAGAGATGGGACTATTGCCAACACTTTATCAGATCATGTGGATATGCCTAATCTAGTCTTGAAAACTTCCAAGCATGGAAACTACAAATTAATTGAAATATACGCATTTCATAACATATATTGATCTGTAGATGTTTTTGAATATGATGACTAAATATTTTGTCCGTTTACGGAATTAACTGGGTAACTGAAAGCTTACATGCTGAAACCATGTTTCATTTAATTATGAGGAGGAAAAGACATATTTCACTCTGTTAAGTAATATTGTCACAGCCAAACAATCCAACAAAGCCAACTGACTTAAGTCCTGCCTAATACTGAAATGGTTGTTTACTCTAAGATCTCAGAATTAATAGCAGAGTCAAGGAAGATCTTATTTCTAACTTGTCATGAGGTTTTATTTGCATTCCTAGATACCAGAAGCTCACAAATAATTTATGAATAATGGAAGTAAGTTCTAATTTCTGATTCATTGCACGATTATAAAGTTGAAGTATACTGATGCAGGAAATCCTATTATTTTTTTTTTCTTTTTGAACTTTAAAAACTGCACTCTCTGCTTACATTAGACATGGTTTCTCACAAATATAGTTACTTGTTGCTCTCACTGATCTAGTTTAGACTGCTTAGTATTACGGTACCTTTTTACACTAATTGTCTGATTTCTCTAAAGATATGTGAATGTACCCATCTTACACTTTGTGTAAATTATCTGAGACTACTAATACCATCATAAATACAATGAAATAATTTTCAGAGAGTGGAAAGTTATTTCCTGAAAAATAATTCTGATTGAATTTTAGTTACACCTTGTCCACACTATTATTCACTTATCTGTTGCAGCAAGGATTCTCTCAGACTCAAGGAGTAACCTTGAAAGTGACATCCTGCTGTACAGCCCCCTGTTGTGCAGGAGAGTTCAGTGTGCTCTGTGCTGTCCACTATTTATTGAGTAAGATAATTGCCTCATAATCATATTTGCGTGCTTACTACAGAATTTATTTTTTTTCGAACTTGACTTGAGTCAGATCTTGACCAGGACTATGGGGGTGTGGGTCATGTACACATATTGGTCAGATTAGCCCTTGACTGTTGCGTTATTATTTGTTTCCCTCAATCCACTTTGAATCAGAAGTAGTTGTCATGATCAGATACATCCATTAATACCACCACTGGTGGCTATTACTTGAGCAGAGTTGCAGGAAATAAAGTTCAGGCTGGGAAGAGGGCATACTGCCATAGATCCTTGCCTGTGGCAGGGGGTTTGGAACTGGATGAGCTTTAAGGTGCCTTCCAACCCAAACCATTCTGTGATTCCATGGATATAAGGTTTTATTTGAGTATGGTTAATTATTTAATCAGAAAATAAAAATAGTATTATCTATTACTGTAACATTATAGAGAAAATTGTGAATTTTTAAGAGTCGTTTGGTAAATGTATTAATAAAGTTGGACAGCTTGCATCTGCTGGTGAATTCTTTGTAATATGAGGCACGGAAGTGGAGACAAAGGCTTTCATTCTCCAGGGATACTGGCTCTGATTTGTATTCAGGTGCCCACATCCTTCTGGCTTTTCAGACTCTTATATTGGATTTAGGTACCTACATATCTCTGAGGAAGCAGTTGTCATCTATGTGAAGACGGGGTTGTCACCCATTAAAATAATCTTTATAAATAGTTTATTCAGGTCTCACCAGCCTATTCCTCCTCCAATTTTGAGAGCAGACTTTTTCTCCAGCTACTCTGAGCTACTATCCAAAGGTGGCATAGAATTGTTAATCAGACAGGATTTTGCTACTGCAGGAGAAAATCAGTCACAGCAGGGAGCAGTTACAAGCTTCTGGTCGTAAAAGTGCCTCTGGCGCTCAGGACAGAGATGAGTGTTCTCACACCTATCAGTGCTGTAATGCTACAGCCATCATCTGCTTCCCTGATAGGACTGACATACATAACCACTTACACTCCTCCATTTCTTGTAATTCTACCACTAAAATGACTCCCAGTCCCACTGACCTGGGAGCATTTGCTGCTCACATTCCTATTGCACCCAGAGATATTTTCATTACTTTAATTACTATGTTATTTTATATATTTGTTTGCTTAATGCTCAAGAACTTTGAAAGTTGTCTTATATTAAATGGAACTGAAATGTTTTACATTTTTATTCACAGTAGTGTTGAAAGAGAAGAATATTTGAGAGCTGATTTTGGCTTTTTTCAACTGTCCAAGGAGAGCTTTAAGTTTATGATTTTGTGCTGTGCTTAGATAATGAATGTATTGTAGTAACATTTAGACTTTTCTAAAAAAAAACAACCCAAACCCAAACACCCTAAACCACCCCTCAAGAACCAAACAAGACCATGTTTTTTAGTGTGAATCTCCTTATTTATTTATTAGCATAAAGGATTATGTGGCATAGTAACATTTTTATTCACTTACAGCATTTGAAGATGTGTCTTAGAAGACACAGTAAATAAAGCTGAGGGCATGTTATCATCCGATAGTAACTGAGACCTAGGATAAAGGGTATTTGTAAAGTAGGAGACACACTGGCAGTGAGCACGTATCATAAAATGGATGAAATAAGGTTACTGGAAATTATATCACAACAAACATCTGACAAACACAGCTGCAGTGGTGGTCCACAACTGCAGGAAGATGGAAGGGTCCCCAAAGTTGAGGATATCTCCAAGATCAAGGAGAAAAATCCATTAACAACTGAAATGAGGAAGTCATTATGTTAGTGGGGGAGAGCAAGTTCCTTGTGAAGGCCACAGAAAAATTCCAGTTAAAATCAGTCAAGGGTACTGTTGTGTGCAAAATGATTTCTGCAGTAAGGCTACTTCCTCAATCCTTTTTTTTTTTTTTTTTTTTTTTTTGCCATGGGAACACAAAAATTAGAGATTAAGTTCTTGTAAAATTGATTGTAGTCAAGATGAATTGATATTTTAAAAGGAGTTGCAGTCCTGTAATGTATTCCTTTCAGTTCCTTTATCGAGTTTGTCATACCTACAACATTAAAATAGGAAAAAATAAATGCAGCTAGATCATGGAACATGTTGAGAAGACAGTAGAAGAAAGAACAGAAAATAACAATAACAAAAGAAAAAAATCAAAACCACACATGCTGCAAAAAGTTGTGCAACTTTGTAAAACTGGATTATAACTAAGTGAAGAAAGTCTTGAGAAAGATTTAAGTCAGACATGACGGGCTGCAAAGATTATGAATAGGATAATTTTGGAAATTAGTCATTTTTCCATGTTTCTTTGATAATAGGTAGAAGTTGGAGAATATTTCAACAACAGAAAAGTGCCAACTCGGTTGATGTGTCCTGTGTGTACAAAACAGAAGGGAAAAAAGAAATTGACAAGGAGGAAGTGTTAGAAAGGAATGTAAAATACAAGAGGTATTTCTCAAGGTTCACAGTGACTATTTAGTCATGTATGACAGTATATGACAGTGTTTGTATGCAGGAAGTGATAAAAAGGATAAAGTCTGCAGACCTATGAAGTATTTATCAAGAGAAAGGCAGAGAGTATAACATGTTACTGGGGGATTATAAATATTTAATAATAGCAAACTTTTCTGAAATTAGCACAGTGGAATTAAAAGATAAACAAAAAAAAAGGAATACAGATTAAATAAATACCATCTTTTGACTTTTTGTGTATAAAGACCTCACAAAAATAAATACAAAGGTTAATGTATTTATTTATTTTACAGTAATATTTCCTTCAAAAAATTCTTACCATTTGGCTATTTCCTTAGCTCATTTTGTTGCTCTCAATTTAATTGTGATTTTATTACTATTTTATTACTGTTTATATACTGAGACTGCTAAAACAAGTCATATAGTTCGTGGACTATTGTAGTCACTGCTGTCTTGCAAAAAACACTCAAATGCTTAGACCTAGTGAATATAATGGGATAAATAAAGCTGAAATTTTTGATGGAGCCTTTTTATTGTCAAATTTATTTTATAATTATTTTTTCAGACTTTCTTTATGATTGCTGAGTGAGAGGTGCAATCTGAAGGAGTTTCGTCATCTGTTCTGGTACGCACATTTATCTGTTCTTGTACACACATTTCTACAAACAGTTTTACATCGTATGAAGCAATAAACATATCTTGTACTGCTGGATGTCTTTAATAATGCCTAATAATGTCTCTAATTGAACATACAGAAATACTTGATATCCTTTCTGCTCCCACTGGTAGCCTCTGTGAGGGAGCTCTTGCTACTGCGTGCAGTTGGACTGGTTACAAATACATGTGGGTGAGGTCAAAAGATTATCTACAAAAAATAAAGAATCCTAAATGTGAAGTTTCTTATTAAGATATTAAACACTCTAAGGCCTTTTATATGAAACATTTTAATATTTACATACACACATATATATAGCTATACACATAATTATGCTACACATTAGTTCATCTTATCTTAATATTTTATATTCTACACTTATATAGGCATTTACATCCATTGAATAAGTATATTTTTGAATTACATAAAAAAATCTATGAATGTAATGGTTGGACATTTAAGTTTTCCTCTTTATATTATGTCCTGGGTTCAGCTATAGCAGTCTTTTTT
>NW_009919538.1:0-1850 GCF_000696875.1 Nestor notabilis
AAACCACTACTGCTACCAATCATAATGATAGGGGAAGTAACAAGGGGAGAGGATGCAATTGCTCACCACTCGCCAACCAATACCCAGCCCAACCCGAGCAGCAATCTGGACCTTCCGGGTGACTCCCCTCAGTTTATATACTGGGCATGACGTGCTGTGGTATGGAATACCCCTTTGGCCAGTTTGGGTCAGGTGTCCTGTCTCTGCTTCCTCCCCGCTTCCCCTCCTCCCTGGCAGAGTGTGAGACTGAGAAAGTCCTTGGTCAGAGTAAACATTACTGAGCAACAACTAAAACCATCGGTGCTATCAGCGTTGTTCCCAGACTGAAAGTCAAAAAACACAGCACTGTACCAGCTACTAAGAAGGAGAAAAAATGACTGCTCTAGCTGAACCCAGGACACTAAGGAAGATGTCATATTCTCTTGTGGATTTTACGTATTTTGTAAAGAGGAATTTGTTCTGTACAGTTCACTTATGCCTGCGAGGAGAAGCCTCACTGTTTTTGTGATCATTTCCAGAAACTGTGTCCCTGAAGATGGCACATTTGGAAATGGCATTATTCATACTTCTGCATAGCAGCAATTGGCACCCTTGTCTATCAAAGTTGCTACCTGAGCAATATAAAATATTAGCCAAAATACCCACAAGGAGAAAAAAAATATTACTTCCTGTCCCAAAATGCATCTCTGCAGAGTACCTATTCCACTGCATTTAATCTAATTTACTATAGAGTAGATGAGCGCCCTCCCCGCAACCATGCTATTTTTCAAAAGGCATCAGTGATTCAGCTGAATGGTGACTAAGCCACTGCCAAATTTCCCCTGTTAGCTTGTGTGTATTAAAAGATGCTTTGCTGGAATGCATCATTTGAAGATATCACTATCTTGTTGGAGTGAATAGGGTTTTTCCAGTCACACTATATTAATTTTTTTAAAATTTAAAAATATATGCATATGAAGTTTTTTAATAGATTTCAAGAAGGTATCAGGTCATACACTTGAGTTGTATTGGTTTTGCATGACAAGGTTTTGTCTGAGAGGGGCTACAGGAGTGGCTTTAGTGAGAAGGTGCTAGAAGCTTCCCCTATGTCAAATAGAGCCAATGCCAGCCACAAAGCCCATCAGTGATGATGGTAGTGCCTTTCTGGCAACATATTTAAGAAGGTGAAAAATGTTACTTCACAGGAGCAATTGCAGCCAGAGAGAGGAGTGAGAATATGTGAGAAACAGCTCTGCTGACACCCAGGTCAGTGCAGAATGAGGGGAGGATGTGCTCCAGGCACTGGCGCAGCCTTTGGTGTAGGTCATGGTGAATCAGGCTGTCCCCATGCACGGTGGAGGTCCATGGTGGAGCAGATATCCACCTGCAGCCCATGGAGAACCCCACACCAGAGCAGGGGCATGCCTGAAGGAGGCTTTGACCCCATGGAAAACCTGCACTGGAGCAGGCTCCTGGCAGGACCTGTGGGTCATGGAGAGAGGAGACCACACTGAAGCAGGTTTGTTGCAGGACTTACAACCCCATGGAAAGACCTACACTGGAGCAGTCTGTTCCAGAAGGACTGAACCCCATGGAAGGGACTCACACTGGGGCAGTTCATGAAGAACTGTTCTCATGTTGGAGAAGTTAGTGGAGGACTGTCTCCCATGGGAGGGATCCCATGCTGGAGCAGGGGAAGAGTGGGAGGAAGAAGGAGTGACAGAGACAACATGTGATGGACTACCCCAATTCCCATTCCCTGTTCCCCTGCACCACTGGTGGGGAGGAGGTAGGGAATTCAGGAGTAAAGTTGAGCCCACAAAAAATGGAAGGGTAGAGGGAAGACAGAATCATAGAATGGTTTGGGTTGG
>NW_009919538.1:1914-3113 GCF_000696875.1 Nestor notabilis
CGCCCAAGGCTCTGTCCAACCTGGCCTTTAACACTGGCAGGGTTGAAGCATTCACATCGTCCTTGGGTAATCCAGTCCAGTGCCTCACCACCCTCACTGTAAAGAACTTCTTCCGTGTACCTAATCTAAACTTACTCTGTTTAAGTTTGGAGCCATTACCCCTTGTCCTACCACTACAGACTCTCTTGAAGAGTCCCTCCCCAGCATGCTTGTAGGCCCCCTTCAGATACTGGAAGGCTGCTATGAGGTCTCCACGCAGCCTTCTCTTCTTCAGGCTGAACAGCCCCAACTTCTCAGCCTGTCTTCACAAGGGAGGTGCTCCAGTCCCCTTATCCTAATGGCCCTCCTATGGACTTGCTCCAACAGTTCCATGTCCTTCTTATGTTGGGGACACCAGAACTGTACACAATACTCCAAGTGAGGTCTCACAAGAGCAAAGTAGAGGGGCAGGATCACCTCCTTCGACCTGCTGGTCATGCTTCTTTTGATGCAGCCCAGGATACAGTTGGCTTTCTGGGCTGCAAGCGCACGCTAAGTCGGCTCATGTTAAGCTTCTCATCAACCAACACCCCCAAGTCCTTCTCCACACAGCTGCTCTGAATCTCTCCTGTGCCCAGCCTGTAGCTGTGCCTGGAGTTGCCCCGACCCAGGTGTAGGACCTTGCACTTGGCTTACTTAAACTTCATAAGGTTGGTATCGGCCCACCTCAGAAGCATGTCAAGGTCCCTCTGGATCCCATCCCTTCCCTCCAGCGTATCAACTGAGCCACACAGCTTGGTGTCATGGGCAAACTTTCTGAGGGCACACTCAATTCCACTGTCCATGTCACCCACAAAGATGTTGAACAACACAGGTCCCAACACCGATCCCTGAGGGACACCACTCGTTACTGGTCTCCAACTGGACATCGAACCGTTGACCACTGAGTGGTCCATCCATCAAATTGATGTCTCTCCAATTTAGAGACAAGGAGGTCATGTGGGACAGTGTTGAACGCTTTGCACAAGCCCAGGTAGATGGCGTCAACTGCTCTGTCACTGTCCTTCAGTTCCATAGCCCCATCATAGAAAGCCACCAAATTGGTCAGGCAGGATTTCCCCTTAGTGAAACAATGTTGGCTGTCACCAACCACCTCGCTGTTTTTCATGTGCCTTAGCATGCTTTCCAGGAGAATCTGCTCCAAGATTTTGCCAGGCACA
>NW_009919538.1:3517-3792 GCF_000696875.1 Nestor notabilis
AGTTTGTCCCTAGTCTGTCTTTTATTTGCTACATACCTGTAGAAGCCTTTCCTGTTATCTTTAAAGTCCCTTGCCAGACTCAATTCTAACCGGGCCTTAGCTTTCCTGACCTGGTCTCTGGCTTCCCGGATAATGTTCCTGTAATCTTCCCAGGCTGCTTGGCCTCACTTCCACCTTCCATAAGCTTCTTTTTACCCCTCTAAGTTTCCTCAGCAGCTCCTTATGCATTCATGGAGGTCTCCTGGACCTCCTGCTGCACTTCCTTATACTCAGGA
>NW_009919539.1:0-45127 GCF_000696875.1 Nestor notabilis
AGAAAAGAAAGGGAAAATGCAACAGACTTTTCAGACTTCAGGAGAATCATGAGTTAATTGCAGGCAAATTGTTGTTGATAAGTGATACAGAGCATACTTGGAACATGTCTGTCTTCTGTAGGCGGCATAACAGCTTTTGGTGTGGCAATTTTCATATTCAGAAACTCTCACTTTAAATAAGGGGTGGAGTGCTTTGTGGCAGTTTTGCATTTGTTGTAGCAAGAAAAAGACACATAAGCTCTCTCTTTGACATCACCATTTAAATGTTATTGGTGTTTGTTTCTTCATTCAAAGCTTTTCTTTCTTGTACTTTTTCAAGTACACAAAAAAAGTAAATGAAGAACAATATTGTGTCCTGTTTCCAAGGAATGTAAGAGCTTCTTATTTGGAGAGGAAGCTTAAGTTAAGCAAATGAAAACAAGTTTCACTGATTCATTCTGGATATAAAAATGACTGGTATTCTCAGAGATGTATGTTCACTCACTTCAGTCAAACCAGCAACTGGCAAACCATTTTGAGTTTTCTATTGGCAGTATGGTTTGGTCCAGCCCCGCGTCTGGCAAATGGTCACCTGATGACTCTCAAATTACGTAACCATCCTTGCTTCCTGCACTCTCCCTTTTGTCCTCATCTGCAGTCCTTCCCTGGAACAAATACTGCATCCCACCCAGTTCTTTCCCTCCAGCTCTGTTCCCTCCCACCCAACCCTTCCTGCCATGAGTTACAGATCTTCTGTGTCACACTGTCCCTTCATGCAAGCATCATTTCTTCAGGAGAGATGAAAGCAAATCTCTTCTTACTAGCCACACTGTGTTTAGCTGACTTTCTTGCCCCTCTGGAAATTAAAACTACAATGATCTTCCCTCTCTTGTCTACAGAGACCTTGCTTTCAACAAAAGTTGACAGTTTAGAAAGTAATCAGAAAATTGGATGTCATGGACGTATTTTATTGTAGAAGGAACATTTTGCCCCCTCTACTACACATAAACATTTTTCCTCCAGTAGAGGCTTTTCATACCCAGACAAATTAAATATTTGTATTATGATGGGAGTTTTTGTTTTATACTTTTTCCTTAGTCTGTGGGGAGATGAGCTTCCCTTGGTAATATTCCTGATATATTTTATTCTGTGTCACTGTTGAAAAAAATACGAGTCTGCTGAAGGGCATCAGTCAAAACATTTGTCTTTTCCAACCTAAAATGGAGACAGTTGGACATCTGTGGATTTGTACACCCAGATAAGAAAGCCAAACATTAATGTCTTAACAATGTTTATAGTTTTATTACCCTGTAATTATGTCATACCTACTGATTGTTTTTCTTTTCATCCCAGCCTATAAAATGTAGCTGCCTGAACCTGTTTTGAATGTCTACACTTCTTGCGTTAGACCTAGTGATGTTTTGCCAGTGGAAGAAAAGGCAGTTGCAAAGATGGAATGGTTTGGAGACTCTCAATGCCTGCCAGCCATCAGAAGGTGAGCTAGAGACAGCTGGAGAGCTGGTTTAGGCCAATAGCTATATCTGGCATCGTTTCTGCCAGCCTGAGTGGAAGGAGTAATTAAATGCAGACTTGAGAAACAGTGGCTGGAAAGTTACGGCAGGGCTAAATTTTGTAGTTTTAGGGATTTAACTGGTACTAGTTGTGAAAACACAGTGGGGAGGGAATTGTTTGACAGCTAAACCAGCAAAGGAAGCAATTGCGGGTATGGTCCTCTCAACACAAAGCCCTCTGAACACACTGTTGACTGAAATTTACTGCTATTGCTCATTTCTGTTAGATTCCAGGGAAAAAACTTTGTATATAAATATATTCTTTAAAATAAATATCCAGAAAACTGAAAACTGTTCGTATTATCAGCTTGTCTTCCTAACTGAAGTAACTCTACAAAACCCATCATATTGCCTAATCACTGAATCCCAAAATGAAACATCATCATTACTTGATCATAGTGAGAGTTCTTCTGGCAGTTTAATGAGCCACTGTGACTGGTCCCGGCTTTGTTCTTGCTTGTGGTGCCATGGCTATTTCATCCTAAAACCCTACTGTATCTACTGTCTCCTAGAAGATATTTTATTTTAGTTATTAATTATTTCTAAATTTAAAATCCAAGCATGTATTTTATTTTTATTTTATGACTGAATTTAAGTGCTAATAAATATTAAAATAGAGATTATGTGCTGATTACAGTGTATCACCTTCAATAACAGTCCGAGTTCCTTCTGTTGATTTTGGATAGCAGCTTCTGCAATGAATGTCCCAAAAAGCTTCACGTAAAACAACCCTGTTATCCAAATAATTTCACAGAAACAAGGCAACATTTTGCCATTGCTGCATCAGTTTTCTGCTACTGTTTCGGGGGTGGAAAATGGGAAAGTTTTGACACCAAAACAATTCTATGGTAGTTTTTAGGAGCAATACAAATCAAGGTTTTACTTTGACAATAAATGAAGGATAGTTAGGCCAGTGAAGTAACAGAGACATGACTCCTCTTTGGAAGAAAAGCTGAAAGGCTTTTAATGATTACTTGTAAGCAAGATTTTGTCTTTATATTCCACCTGATGATTTTCAAAGTTTTTATGGGTAAGTCTTGTAACTCATGCTACATAGTTTATAGCTGTGCAAAACATTGTCCCATCACATACACCTGCCTCCAAATGGGCAGTTAAACAGAACTAGAAGAGAAAACTCAGTTCTGGTTGAAGCAGTATGACAATCCTGCAGGTGGAGGCTACTTAGCTTTCTCCATTGAATATGATATTACAAACCCATTGGTGGGAAATACAGAAAAACATGCATGCAAACAGATAAAATTCCTCCTCCTCAGCTTCATCCAGCTTTAGATGTTTTCCACACGGCAGTTACCAGTTAAGTCTTTCTACTAGTGCTCCTGAAATCGCCTCATCAGCCAACTTCCATTTTCAGCCTATGGCTGAATTTAGTGGAAAAGCTTGACTCGTTGGAGAACTGCATACAGATTAAACTAATGACTGGAGAGGGGAAGCAATCTGACATATTCCTGTAAACCTGAATTGCTGATGCTTAGCTATAGGAGCAGTCTGACAGTTTTGGTTTATTGCAGATGAAAGAACTCATCCCCACCGTGTTGGCCATAGAGCCATTGCCTCCAACTCTAATTGCTGAGCAGTGGATTTTTCATGTGTGTTTCTAATTTACCCACTTGGCATTTAAGAATAGTAGAAAACAAATTTTGAGCATTGGACAAGATTTCTGCTGTGTGACTTGGTCATGGGTGTAGACGGGTGGTTAGGAAGGAGGGTTGATAAGCTGATGTGTAAACTGTGTCAGAGGAGGGAGACCACACTTTTACTCTTCCTTCACTCTCTGCTCCCCAGATACTCCGTTGGAGGCTATCTGGTGACAACACAACATGGAGCAATATGAAGATGTGTGTAGCTATTTGCTCTCCATGGAAGCATCAGCTCTGACCTTCAGATGAATGGCAGAGCTGCACAGGTCTTAAGGTAAAATTTCCACTACTACCTGTGGGAATTTTACCACGGGAAAAAATACAGGTCTGGACCCGGCATGTGAGATTGGTCTGTGTTTGGCAGGGGTTTTGTTGACACTGAAGTTCCTAAAGAGAGATAACCATTATGATGGCCAATTGATACTTAAGTGTCCTGTCTGGGCTTGCCTGGATGTATGATTCACTTGAAATGCTTTTTGCTTTGCATCAGTCATATGGCTTCTGGCACTGGAATTTTTAACAGAGATACATTTGGCAGTTTTCTAATCTTTTGAACATGAAGGCTATGCATTAATTGAGGAGGAAAGAGGGACAAACATTTGCACCATCACAGGAAGTTAAGGCTGTGGTTGAGCAATGTCTTCTTGGAGGTGTTTTTCTTCAGCCCTTGATCCTTTGTGTAATGGACTTGGGACCAAATATGACAACTAAATGGTGCAACTCAGGGCTGTGATTCAGGAAGCGGGTGCTGCCTTGGCACCTCTATACTTCTTCTGACTGTGCTCCAGTCACTATTGTGGAATTTCCTCTCTTTCCTCTCCTATAGATGTAATTCTTGGCCTCAGATCCAGCTACACATTTTGCATGGGTGTTATCAGATTTGCTCCCATTGGACTACTCACCTGTTTAGAGAAATGCATGTGGTAAGGGCTTTCAGTGCCTGAGACCTGAAATCCTCGTACAAAGATAGCTACATTACATGCCCAACCAGAACAATTTTGAAAGCTGTCAAGCAATATAACTGATGTGCTACTAGCTGGGGTTTACAAAGCACTGGATTTAGAGAGATTTCTTCCCTAAAAGTTAAAAAAAGTATTAAGAGAATAATGTGGGCAGACTTTACTAGACAATAGGGATATTCAGTCTTCTGATTGATCCTTTGATCCACCTTTCAAGTACCACATTAAATAAAATTTCTGTTGAGTACAAATACGTGAGATCTCCTACCTATTCCTTTGCTGTTTCAGCATGTGCTTGATTTTCTCTTGCATATCAGTTCCTCCTGAGTCAAAGTTTGGAATGATTATTCATTTTGTAGCTTAGTTTGTTGAACTGTAGTGTCAAATTACATATTGTCAGTCCTAATATATTAAGGACAAGAAAGTGATGTGTTATTTATATATGAAGTGCATATTTAAGAGGACTCATAATTCTGGTGGAATTTTTTTTCCAAAACCAAAAAAAAAAAATTCATACAGATTTCTATCACAAGATGAATGGATGAATCAGCGTGAATGAAATAAGTAATTTATAAACTAATTATACACAACTTGTACTGCAATCCAATTTTTAAAAATAATGTTAACTGTATTCTAGCTTCTTCATGTCTTAAATCTTATACAGTACTTTGTAGTATAATGAGTACCCCTGTGGTATAACAGCAAGAAAAAATATGCCTTTCAATTCTTATATTCAGAATGTAGTTCAGGTCACGATCTTTAAAAATGTTTGCTCATGGATTTTTACTCATGCAGAAGTCCCACTTGACATCAGCAAGGCCTTAGGTGACTGAGGATTGTCTACAAATGTGCAGATTTATAGGACTGAAACTTTACTGAAAGAAAAAGAAACTGTTTGAGAACAGTATGGAAGGACTGTCTAAAATCATTTGTCTGTAAATGAAGAGATGTCTCTATGGTCATTAACTAGGTTTTTAAAATTTTGGGAGAAGGTGAAGATGGAAATAACCACAAAGCAAAGCTTATTATTAATCTTTATTGTGAAATGATTACATTACTTTGGATCCACAGCTTAAATTTCACTGCTTAATGCCTAGATTGGAATCTTTAGAAGGGAAAAGCTTTAGAAATACTTCCTTTTTACTTAGTTTGGATTTATTTTGCCTCACTGGTTTGGTAAAACAAAGAGAATGAAGAAAAAGCATTTATCCCTGTTAGATGTATATGCATACTTACATACGTATGCTGAATGCATGAAAACAGTATACTTGTCTTCATGCATTCAAATCCCCAACCTAATTTATCTGAAGTTTATTGGAAAAACTCACGTTTTCTTGACTGGGTTTTCTCAGATTTATCACTGAAGCACAGATTTGCATTTTAGAAAACTAGCAAATTATGTAAATGGAACCTAAGTTGTACTGCTGTAACTGTAGTGGTCCTCAGTGCATCCCCAGAATCTCCACAAAGAGAAAGGTTTAAGATGCAGTGACAGAAATGGAAAGCTAAAAGTCCCAACAAGTGACTGTGCTTGTATAAACTGCTGTTAAAAACTTCTGTGGTAGGTGACTGTGCACTGCCTTGGAAAGCCTGTTGGACTGTTCCCACCAGCACTTTTTCTTTTCCTAACATTTCATTGCGGTCTTTTTGTTTTGCTAACTAAATCAGTCTCTTGTTTTCTGCACATGGAGAACAACTGATCACTTCATTAAAATCTTTACAAAGCATCCTGTGTCTGTCTTTCTATATCCAAGTTAAACATATCCACTTGTCTTACTTTCTACTCCATACATCATGTTTCCCCAGTTTGTTATCATTCTTGTTTTCTGAGTACTTTGCAATTAATCTGTCTTAAAAAGTCAGATTCCAGAAAGGATACAGCACTTGAACTGCAATGAATGTTAGAATAATTAGCTACCAAGCCTGCTATATACCACTCCTCTGAATAACATCGCAGGATAAGTTACTTTTCCTGATTCTTTCACAGTAGCTTATGCTGTGCCCTATCCCATTCTGTATTTGTCATTTTTCCTGAACAAATACTTAATATATTGGTCTATTTCAACCAAATTTAACAGAATAATGAATGAAGATATATAGTTTTTGCAATTTTGTGAAAATGGCTGGCTGGGCAGGTAACAGAGAGCTTAGCCACTCTTCTAGAAATACCTGACTGGCTAGGGGGTTGCCATGTATGTCCTGTCCACTCTGCCATTGCAATTCACATCTGTCTTCTTCTTGCCCAGGCATGCAAGGGAGAAAAGGGAGCACAAAGAGGGGGATTTGAAAAACATGGGGGTATAGTGCAAGTATTTTAGGTGGGAGATGAAACCTGGGAGGGATTAGCTGCAGCTGTTGGCTTGGAAGAGAATAAATGCATTTTCACATTTCATTAGTTCCACCGCTGATGGCAATTTGGAGGGGATTTTTGTTTGGTTTTATTTGTTTTGCTTGTGGGTTGGTTGGTCGGTTGGTTTTTTTGTTGCCTAAAGCTTTGACCTGCTGGCTAATTTTCAGATTGTCATCCAGAGTATATGATTTCCTTCAATTACACTTCAAAGCACATAGTCTCAAAAAAAAACCCAAAAAAACAACAAAGGTTTGGTGGGATTACATGAATTATTGAAATGAGCATTTAGATGTGCTTTCTGGGAAGTGTTGGTTACTGTATGCTGTAGGACAGAAAAGAAAAAGGTTGCAGAAAATTGTCTTCCTTTACCCTCACTTCACTATACTCATTCCTGGAAAACATCTGGACATCTTTTACCACCTGAATTTACATTGACCATGTTTTTACAAAGTTTGTACAGAAATAGTTAACATACACCATTCCTTACTCACCCACAAAGCTATTTTTACTGTATGAAAACTCTTCTATAATACGAACAGAGTAAGTCTGTCTGCTGAGACTCCTTTGTCTGAGGACGGGAACAAACTTAGCAGGGAGACCAACAATGTTCTCACTACTGTTACAATGATTCCCTTTAACTCCAAGGTTATGTATGCACTTGGCATGCAGGTGAGAAGAGTTCTATTCTGTTGCCTGGGAGGGACATGTTTGGATAGAGAACTTCAGTCTGCAGAGCTCAGTACTCCCAAAAGAGTAGGGTTAATTCAACTGTTAATAGTAAAAAGACTATGAAGTAAGCAGAAGTCAACTACTGCAATAATATTACAGTTTAGTTGTTCAGGCTTGATATAAATTAACTGCTGATTCTTGTTGCCTGTACTCTTCTTCCTTTCCCCCTCCTACCAATTTGATGTTGTGCTTATAATTCAAAGAAACTATAATAAGATAAATATGGAAAATTCAAACTGTAAATATTAGTGCTTGCAAATGCTGTATACAGCTGCAATATTTGTATTTACAATGCTTATAAAATACCCCAGAGTAGACAAAAGGTGCACAGTTGTTCTAGTCATGGCTTAACTTTTGAATTATAACAGGATGTTTCTTTGGTTTTTGATGAGCTATGTTGTAGAAAATTAAAGCTTTTCCCTAAATACTGGCAGGGAAGAAATCAGCTGAAGATCAATAGAATCTATTTTTTTTTTTTTCTTTTTTTTTTTTCAGTATGAATAGAAAGAGTCCATTTGATTATATTAATTGCTTAATGTGTGGGAAAACAGCTGCACTTCTCAGTTCCTTTTTGATACCAGAGCTAAATTTGAACATGTAACATTGTCAAAGGCAGTTTGCTTTCAGAAGAATGGGCACTGGTCTGACAAGTTTATTTTGAAATGGGGCATCATTGCACATCCTGTCCACACTGAGAAGGAAATTGGAAGAGTGTAAACTGACAGGGGCAGCCAGTGCTGAAAACTACGTCTTGCACATGTGCAGTGTCACAGTAATTCACGGGAAATTCACTTTGCTTGTTGGTTATGGTGGACAGTACTGTAGTAAAAATATGTAATTATCCAAGACTCATGTAAGTCATCAAAATGAATATTAATGTTCTGGAAATAAGTAGAGTGGGTGTGCTGACCATTGCTCCTAGGTCGAATTTCCTCTTGAGCAGGGAATCATGAGGATGAGAATGATCCATCTGCTTTGTATGTGAGCACATGCATGCATGCATGCATGACTGTATATATATATGTATACACACATGCATATATATATTCCTTCTAAATAATTTAGAGGGAACTGAATTGGTTTTAGGGGAGAGGTCCCTGCAGAGGTTTCTTAGGGTGTATATATGGTACTGGCTGCCCACCTTATTTCTAGATAACAATTTAAATAAAATAAAAATAGGTTTATGGTAAGATGCTTCCTTATAAGCCATTATATCAGCATTTGTGTGAACAGGGAAAGGGAAAAGGGAGAGCCTATATGTGTCTGAACTTCTGTGTATGTAACAAACAGAAATATGTGCATGCAAACATATAGATTTATATATAAAACATACATAAAATAGCAAAAGCGAAGGCTGGCCTATAAAGCTCAATAAAACATTGATGACTATGAAAACCAAGTGTGTCTTTTCCTTGAAGTAGGACAGACTTACAGACTTACAGACTTTGTGGGCTGCAAAACCACTTCTTGTCATTTTGGAGTCCTCCCATGTAGTAGTGTCTGAAGCTCTGAAAGATTCTTTTAACTTCTTTTTTTTTCCCATTGCTTCTCTGGCCTTACATGATGCGCAGAGGCACTTTACAAAGAAAAATGGAGCGTTTAAAGCCTCAAACAGATGGATAGAGTTTGAAGTGGCAAAGGGAACCACAGCATAAGCAGAGTGCTGTAGGCTGTTTTTCACAGGCAGGCTATGACTCCATCAGAGCCTTCTTGAAGTGCCTGGTACAGAAATGACCATTCCCAGCTTGAACATGTTGTCTTCAGCCGTGTGTGTAAAGTTACAGCTCAGTATGCCTCAGACCCACTGCAGGCTGTCAGGTTTGGAGAGTCAAATCCAAAATTAAATGGTTCCCACCTGTCTTTGGAAGTATAGTTCTGCTCCCAGATTATTTTGTGATTCTTTGGGACATTTTGTGTCCCAAAGAGCTGAAGGATGAGGTCTGTATTGTTTGACCAGTAACAGGTTGTTGTGTGGATTTTTTGGCTGTGTTTTCAGCCACAGCTGATCCTCTTTTGCTTCTTCCATGTAAGCCAGTGTCCCTATAAATTTGATATATTTGGAGAAGATGATTCTGTTCCTCCTCCTTCTTATCCTGAATTCAGCACATTGGATCCTGTAAGAGCTTTATTTAGATGGTGGGATTGTTGGATTTTTTTCCTTTATTTATTACAGGCTTTCTGTGCCTGTATAGATTATTCAGACTTACACACAGCAATACAGATGTGTGAATGCACTTATAGGGGAGGACAAATGTTTTTGCAAAAATAGTTGCATCCTCTTCTTTCCTGACATACTTAGCATATTTTTATTTTCATTTGCACACTCAGTTTCCCTTATTTCCCCATTTTCTGATATTACAGGAAGTACAGCATTTATTATTTTAGATCCTTTGTGTAGTGAACGAGAGTGCTCCTGTGTAGGAGTAAAGGTGGTCACTGGGTATTGTTTGGTTTGAACTTCATTTTCCCACTCTAATTTATAACATTTTAAGGCATATTCCCTCTCACTTAACCAGGAGGTACCTGATAAATGAGTTAAACATTTTATTAGGAAAAAAAAGGTACAATTGCAGTGCATGAGTGTAACACCTACCTACACTAAAATCAGGTTGCTTGTATGTGTAACAATGACTCAAGAAAGCTTACTAATGCTTAAAAGAACATTAAATTTAATCTAAACTTTAAGAAATATTAACAAAAATTCCAGAAGTAACTTAAGTTAGAAAAGAAGTCATAGTATGTAATATCTGGGCCTGTCTGACATCTCGGTTAGACAGCTTGCTTAAGCCTTTTTCTTCCCTTCTGATATAAATTGTTGGTGGGGTAAGATGCAAAAGTTGCTGCAAAATCCTTAGCCTTTCTTGGAGAGCTCGTTCACACTTTCTCATTACTCTTTGTGCATGAATATAATTGGACCTATACATATAATGGTGTTTACATAACCCTCTGTGACATTATATTTCATTTTTCATCGAAATTCTATGGAAACTTGAAATTGAAATATGCTTTTTAAAAATAAATTATTTTTATCATGTATAATTGTTATTGTGTGTGCCTTTTGAAGACTTCTGTGCCAATGGATTAGTTCTACTTTCTCCATTATTACATTTTTCTTATGCATTGAAATAATTTTTTAAAAGAGGAAGGAGGATACTTTGACTGCCTTGTGATAATTACCTATTCTGGGACAGAACAAAACCAGCACAATACAAATTAAAAAACACAAAATAACTGAAAAAACTGTGAACCACATATTGCATGTCTGCTTGGAAAAAAGAAAAGAAAAAGAACAAAACAAAACCAGGCTTATTTCAATCAGTCCTAAAATCATAAATCAGGATGAATATTACAGAAGGTTGAGCTTTGAAATGTGAAGTGTAATCCTCAGGAATCACAATTTTGTTTTAGGGAATGCAAGGAAAATAAGTCTTCAATTTCTGAAGGAAAACATTTAGAAGCTTGTACTTTATCTCTGACCTTCCGACTAGTATCTTGGCAGCCAACTTCCCTGCTGGCTTTAACTGAGAGATTCGTGAAAGTATCAATAACATGAAAGAAGTTTATGTAAGTAGGAGTGCATAACTTATAAACAATGCTTTATTAACAAGCGGTAGTTAGAGAAGCACAGGCTAATGTCAGTCCTGCTTGAAGTCAGTGAGATTTACCTCTGATGTTAGTCAAGAGATAACAGGATCAGACCCTTTGTAAAATGGTGCTTTGATGCTGCACAAAGTTGTCTTCAAGATTGTTTTTACATAACAATAACTGAAGGTCAGAATAGCAAACTTCCATCCAATTAGGTAACATGTACTGTATGTACTTGTTCTAAAATAGCAACAGGTGGGTTAGAATTCTATAAATATCATGCTAACATGAAAAGGAAGTAATTTCTTCTTACACTGTTACAGATTTTTCCACTGGGAAGAGCAGTATATAGCATACCTCTGCCCAAACATTCATTAAGAAAGGGATTTTTTTCAACACACCAAAGAATTCTCTCTTCTCCTCCATGTGTGGACAGCAAAACTTCAAGTACTCTGAAATTTCATATACAAGACTTTTCAGGACCAAGACTATCAGCTTTGAAAGAGGTTTTATGTAAACCTCAAAACCTGAAAAAAAGCAAAAAGTCTGCATTCAGCCTTACAAGAACATTAGTGTTAAGCATGACTCAAAAGCATGGGAAAAATTGGTTTTGAAAATTACAAAATGGACTAAAAAAAGTTTTCAGGATTTACCAAGCCTGGTTCTGCCAAAAGGTGCATTCTAGACAATTACAGAATAGATAGGTATCTTGTGGAAGTGATTTGAGAGCAAGAGTATTTTTTGTTTGTATATGACATATTTTAATAACTTATGATAGCATTTTGCTTAAAATATCAAATATGTAACTTAAGCTGATTTAAGAATTTCAAATTTGGTACAAAGGATGTAATTTGTACCATCATATCTCAGACCACTAATGCATTTAAGCACATCCTTGCTCTTAACATGTGCAGAGATGCGTGCAGTACATGCTTGCACATTCATTTAGATCTGTAGCTTTTACTGTTCTTTCCTTAAAACAATTTGCTGCTGCTCATCACAAAACTTTGTGCACCAATACGGAGAAGAGGCTCTTCCAGGCTAAGACTTAGCCTCTTCTTACTTGAACACTATCAACAAAACAAACTGGCATCAAGATAGTTGGAGGAAAACTTGATAATCACTGTAGGTTTTAAAATGCCTACTAGTCACTAGCTTCTGTGGCAACAATACATCTACTGGTAAAAAGTCCTGCTAAAAGCTATTCAGTAAAAATCCAGGTAAGTGAAATCGAAAGATGGCGATTTAGGTGCTCACAATGAGTTTTAAAAAACTTCTAGCCAAAACCGGAAGACTTATTTTTCTTTTTCCCATTTTTCTCTCTCGCAGATCACAGGGAACTGATGGCCACAAGAGACATCCTGTTAGCCTGTCCCTGGCTGTGCATCATATGCATTTAGCTAAAGGCCCAGTGAAGCGATAGACACATTTTGTGTCCAGCATGCCTGGCAACCCAACTTGGGGACTGCTGTTTGCCGCAGCAGGAAACATGCCGGCTTTCACAGATCTGTACTTGCAGGAGGAGCACTAGACCTGAAGGCAGCACCCTGCCATCTAGCTCCTGCCTGGCACCTGGGCACTGTGAGTAGTTCTCTGGTGGGGGATGCATTGTAGCTGAACAGTACCATCTCTTGTTCCTTGGGCCCTGAGCAAAACCCAAAATGAGCAGCTGTTTCCATGGTAAGAATCAGGGCACGTGGTGCTCTCAAGACCAGTTCTTCTGGAGGTTTTTGAGGAGCAGTAATACCACATATGCTTAGATAGGATGCAGGGAATTCCTCTCAGGATAAGGAACCAGGACTGTGGATCTGGTGGCTCCTTTTGACTTGTTAGAACCTCAGCTGATTTCAAGTCTCAGCTGGGTGTGAAAGGCATGTTCCCATTTCTCTTCAGCATCAGGTTGACAGCACAGAAGTGTAAACAGCTGTGCTAAATCCAGGATGGTGGGAAAATCAGCTTTCTGGTGCATCCTGGTTTTGACTGGAATAGAGTTAATATTTTTCTTAGTTGCTGGTTAAGAGCTATGTTTTGGTTTCAGTCTGAGAACAATGCTGATAACGCACTAATGTTTTAGTTGTTGCTCGGAAGTGCTTACCCTCATCAAGGACTTTTCAGCTTCCCTAGTTCTGCCAGTGAGGAGGACCACAAGAAGCCAGGAGAGAGCAGACAACTCTGGATCTCAACTAGTCAAAAGGATATTCCACACCATACGGTATCATGCTCAGTATATAAACTGGGGAGAGTTGAGCAGGAGCTACCGATTACTGCTTGGTGATGAGCTGGTTATCAGGCAGTGGGTGGTGAGCAACTGTGTTGTACATCACTGCTGTTTATTGGGATTTTTTTTAGTTTTATCTCTCTCTTTTTGCTATTTGCCTTTTCATTATTATTTTTAGAAGCAGTATATTAGTAGTGTGTATTATATGTAGTAGTATATTTCACTATATGTCAAGTATTAAACTGTTCTTATCCCAGAGTTGTTTGATTTTTCCCAATTATCCTCCCCATCCCACCAGGGGGCAGTGAGCAAGTGGCTGCATGGTACTTAGCTGCCATCTAGGTTAAACCATGACATGGTGCTCACCAGCTATGTCACCTTAGTGGTCTATTGGCAAGGTGGACAGCAGGGTCAGCAGTGGTCATGGTGCCCCCACATCTTGAGATGTACATGGTGCAAACCGCAAGGCCGTGGGTGTATCAGGCAGGGCTCAAAAGGTGAGCAGGCAGTTCAGCCATGCCATCACTCATCCTTATGTCTGCAAGTAAAACTCTTTTCCCATGTATTCTTTGTTCCACTGCCAGTCCTCTGAATCATCATGTCCTTCCCTACTTTTGTCTCACTTGTATGCACACCTAGCTTGCATGATGTTTTTTTAAAAGATAAAAAAATATCAAAGTTAGCTGCCTACAGATGTTTTGGGGTTTTTCTTGTATAACCCTCCCTTTGCCATCTTATTTTGGCAAAGCACACAGTAGAGCAGAAACAAAACCGTGTGACGCTTTTCTTGACCTTTATGATAATAGCTTCATACTAACCATCCGGAATAAGTTCAAAATACCAGGAAAACAATTAAACGGAAAAAAAAAAAACAACCCAAACTTGACAAGTAATAAATAATTTAACATTTCATCCTAACACAACCTGCAACTTCTTTCAGTCACATTATGGATGTATACTCATCAGTTTTTGTGGTGTTTTGCATAAATCTCATTAGTAGGAGCAGAGTAATATTAAAACACACATATATACACAATTTTATGGCTTTTCAGTTCATTATGAAATACTTCACCTCTGGGCAGATGACTAATGTGCTATTAAACTTCTCTATCCTTGAGTCGTGTCATAGCCAAAAAAGGGGTGCAGTCACTCACGATCTTTATTAAATGAGCTGAATACACCTACTCAGGGAAAATGCTACTGTATGACTTTAACATGTCCTGTGGCAACACTAACACGCTTTTGGGTCATTTAGCTCCATGTTGTGGAGCTACAGTATTAACTCCATACTGAAAATGGAGGGAAATTTCCATTTTAACCCTGTACTGAACAGTCTGGGTGGCATTACCCAGGAGTTTTAAATTTCCATTAGCAGAAGGAAAACTTTGATTGCATGTTGGATTGTGACAGCTTGTGTTTGGATCTGGTACTGCCCTACGGTTCAGTACAGATGACAGCTGTTCACTGTCATAAAAAGGCAGTTGCTTCTTTTCAGTAATTAAAGGGAGGTGAGGACAGTTGTATCCCAAAGCTAGCCAAATTTGGGTGATTCCAGCTCAGATCCTCTCTTTGCCAAAGACGCCTCACATTGTTTTCCTGGGTCTTTGGTTTCCTTTATGTTAAACCAAGATAATGAAACTGCTTTTTTGCTACTGCGTCTTGCAGTGTATTGTACGGGCCTGATCTGCAGAGGCTAGTGTGGTGCCCTCTCCAGGACACGGGGCTGTGCCTGGAAGTGGGGAGTTTGATTTTTACAGAGGTGTTAAGGTGCTGCAGCTAATTCAACTTACATTGTGCCTTAATCGAGGGATAAACCCAATGCTGAGTGTTTGGTGTAGCAGTTTGCTGCTGCAAACTACGGAGTTTGTGTGTCAGGAGATACAGTGAACTCTAGTAAACCATATGTGTGGTGCAATATAATCCTGAAGAAATGTTTAGTTTCAGGTTTTCTGTTTTAATATTGTAAACTTCTTATAGATATTAAACTTGGATCATTTCCTATTGATTTTATTATATATTTTGTGTAGAACTAGACAAAAGCTCCTTTTTTTCTTTTGAACAAAAATGTTCAGGAACAGGTGAAAACATGCAACCACTGTGAATGGTGAAACGGAAAATCCAAATAACAGACAATACATTAGGAAAGCTTTGGTCAATATAGTATAGTTCAGAAACAACCTATTTTCAAGGGGGATAGGAGATATTTCATCTTTCCACCCATCAAAATTTCTTTATAAAAATACTAAACGAATTAAGTTAATAGTTTCAACATGAAATATTTACATTTCCTTGAGTAACTTGGGTTTAAGAAATTGCTTGTCACTGTAACTCCTTTGTCTACCCCTAAAGCTGGCCTTATTAAATGTTGCATGCGAGTGACTCAAAGGCATTTAGAAAAACACAATTCTAATTGCCCATACAGGACCAAACTTGACAGAAAATCTGGGATATTGTTCTGGCACTAGCTGACAGTGATGACACTGACGATAAACTCACCTTATGAACAAACCCATTCACTGTGTTGTTATGAACGGAGAATCAACTTATTTGCTTATTAGCAATTTATTTTTGTAGAAAAGAATATTTTCAAATTAAAGAAGAAATATTTCTCGTTATAAAGGAAGTTTTTCTAAGGTTCACGAATTGTTCTTTTTTTCAAGCTTGCAGTTCTTGAAAGGAACTTGGAATACTGTAGGCATTTTATTTTGTAAATTAAGAGGTTCTTTGACCTCTCATTGGAGCATAATCTAGGGATAATTCTGTAAATTCTAGGAATTCTAGTAAATCCTAGTTGTTCTAGTAACTCTAATGACACAATAGTGTAAATTCTAGTAATTCTAAGAAATATTTGTTGCAGTAAGAGAACAATATGTAAGCTAAATTTTAAATCTTTCCAAAGAAGAAAAAGAAAAAACAGTTCATTTCTCTAAATAACCTCATCAGTAAGAACTCTTTCCATTACCCTTGCTTTTTTTGTATACTGCATTAATATGAAAGTACCTGAATTGAAAGCAGTTTGACAAACAGTTACTCAACATGAATAAAGGAATGAATCAAGGACCTTTTTTTTAATTGCTTTTCAAGATGCGTATTTATTATTAATGCCTCAGCTTCATGACTAATATTTAGCCTTAGAGTGCTATGCAATAGATCCTGCATTTTCTGTGTAGCAACATTTCTCATTTAATTCCTGGACATAAATTGCCTAATACTGATCTTTAAAGAACTTCTAAAATGTCTAAATACTTAACAGAAAAGATAAAGCAATATGACTGTGACCAGAATTCCACTGAAATAAGTGGCTTAGATGGCCACAGCTACTTTGTTAATGGCAGGCTCCATCTTTATCTCATTATAATTGTCACCACAGTAAAACCTCTTACTGTGTAACTGTTTTATTTTTCTGTTTTTCTATAACTTGCAGCTCTAATGAAAACAGATACAATCAGTAAAAAAAAAAACAACACACCACTTGAACCAAAACAAAGTAAGTATTTTAAACCCTTTTTCTGTGAAAAACACTTAATCTTAAAGGTTGTTAATCCAAGGGATTAAAAATTACGGTCCTGTGTATTAACTGTTATGTCATAAAGCCACGCTAAAGACAAATACAACAGGAGTGTAGCCATAGAGTGGAATCGTTATTACTAAAATAATAAAGAATCAACAGCTAATAAGCACATGAGCAAAAGGATGAATAATTTAGATGTCAAGCTGACACATATTAGACTAACTTCCTTCCCCCTTAAAATTCATAAGTCTATACAGGTCTCATAGTATGATTCAGATCTCATAGTTTAATGAAAGAAACTTAATCAGAGGTGTTCATTAAATAACAATTCCGATACCGAGATAATTTAGAATGACTAATTAAAGGCCTACTTTCTTTTTCTCTATCATCCTGTGAAAAGTTCTACAAAGGTGTAATTTGCTAATTAAATCATGAGATCTGAATCAATGTTTCAGGCACATAATTGCTCAGTGTTTATTCTCTTCTCTAAGAAATCATGGAAATTTCCATGAGAATTGAGGATGTACCTTCTTTTTATTACTTTTTTAACTGTCTTTTCAGTTAAGATGTTGATAACATCTTTTTCTTTACAGTCTTAAAAAGAAATGAACTCAAACCAGGAAAGGCTTTTAATTTGGAATATACTGAAATTGGATGTGCTTGAGGTTGTGCTTCTGTGAGCATCTCTGAGGAGCAAGTTGATCTTTAGGTAAAGTACATCAAAGCACTTCAGTGCACCTTTCTTTCTGCTCCCATTCATCAAAGGACAGAAGCACATACTCTACTTGATTCATGTAATTTTGCAAAACTGTATTTTTTTTTTTGGTTTCCTCTTTTTCCCTCCTTATTTCTAGGTGCAAAATTAATGCCTTAAGAATTAGCAGAAACTCAGCAGACTTTCTCCTTGTTCCTTCCTGATGGAGATAATTTCTACAACCATTCTGGAATGAAAAATTAGTTCATATTGGGTGCTGGTGTGAATGGAGGTGACTACTGTCTTTGAGAAGCTCCATCATCAAAAGGTTAGATGGGTTAAAAAATGTTGAATATATCAAACATCTTTACAGTTACAACTATAGAACTCGTTGCTGGAAAATAATTAATTTTAAATCAGCTTCCAGCACTCTCCTGAAATTCCAGATAGTATACTATATATATATGCACGTATATATATATACAGTATACATGGATATCATGTATATATACTATACATATACATGATTTCCACATGGGGGATGGCCACATGATAAGAACCAATACCTAAACTACTTCTAAAGTATTCAAGGCTGTAAATCAGGCTGAGTGTAGTGCTGAGTGTATAAACTGGAAACATACATTCCTGTGGAAAAAAACCCCACATAAACCTATTTTTAGAACCATTTTTAAGGGGTTTCCCCTCAGGCTTTATAGTCTACTTAAGAACAGAGCTGTAATTCCTGCTTGAACTGCGTAAGTTTCCAGGGTTTAATTCATTGCTTTTCTGCTTGACTGTTTTGATTTATTTTTTTTTCAGTTTGCCAGGATTATTAGTTATTATCATTACAGAAAATAAATAATTCTGACGGATCTTATGTGATATCTTTTATGACACCACAGGGGTGTTAACCAGAAAGGAAAAAATGTCCGTGAGGCTCACATTTGAACTAAAGTTCAATTTTTATTACAGAAATTTTTTTACATGTCCACGTGCAAATCAGTTTACTGTCTGGTGGTTCCTACCATCCTGTTTCCAAGTCAGCAAATGGAAGAGCTAATAATAAGTGACACAGAGACTATACAGTTTCTGTATTTTCCCAGAAAATTTCTCTTTGCTTTAGTGCTTTGTCTTCGTAGTTCCTTTGTCTGATTTGTGACTTAACTCCTTGTACACTCTGGGTTTTCAGAAATTGCCTAGGAAGCCACAGTTTGAGTTTAGCACCTTTTCAGAAACGTGACTGGCAATTCGGTTGTATTTATTTAGCTTCCAGTTGGTAGTGTGCTTCTCGGGAAGTCCCTGAACGTTGGCTAAGCAGCCTTTATTTTTACAAATACTTGTGAAGAAATGTTGGCTTATTTTTTATGGGTTACTATGTAATTTAAATTAAACTAACAAACAGGGTCTACAGTAAAAACTTGAAATGCTTAAGAGCCCGCATTTTCCATGGGTACTTCAGTGAGTTAACCTTTTACAAACAATGGAATTTCAATTCTGTGTGAGGGCGGTTCTAAGACTTTACAGTTTTCGGGGAAGTTTTTCAAAGGCAATACTAGTAAGGGCTGCAGGGGTTCAAGGCTGACAGGTCCTCAACATTGCAGCTCTTTGGGTGTTGTCTTGATTTTCATACCCTGCCCCACAACTCAGAGACATTTGGCACCTACCCATTATAACTATGGCAGGCCAGAGTTATAAACCCTATTTCTCTAACTTGGATAGAAGTAAAGTCAGCATTTTCATATCTGTGTTTCTGTATTGTAATTGTGGCTGCTGTTACCTGGCTGCTCTAACATGTCTCAGTGGCATTGGTGACCACATGAAGCTCATGAGTAATGTGTTAGCAGTGCCTGGATATGTCTCTCCTCCATGCCTAAACCTGTGCCTGCTGTACTGAATTGGGCATGGTGTGGAGACATAAGACTGGAAAGCCAGAAAACTGGGATATCTCCCAATAGTCATTTTGACAGCTTTACAGCTTTGCATTCTCTTTATGCTTCTTAGCTAGAGGTGAAGGACATGGACAAAAACTGGAAAAATGACTTCATGCCTCAATGTCTCCATTATCTTTACAAGAGAGGTGACATGAAGAAAGAAGTCATTAAGGTATTGCCGTCATGGAAAATCCCAAGAACTTTGAGTCATGACAGAATGATGAGTATACAAGGCTGTGCATAAGACTGCACTTTAGTACCCATTTGCAAAATTATCTTATCTGAAAATGTTTAAGCATGGTACCATGCCCTGAAAATAATCACTCTCAACTATCTCTGAAATTGCTAGGGTTAATATGAAGATGGCAGGATTAACTATATCAAACCATCTCCTGTTTTGTATGAACAGCGATAAACTCCTAAGTACTACTGGAGAACCACCTTTATTAGACATGACCTGACCAGACTTGCACTTCTATTGTAGCTCAAGATTAAAGCATTTTTAACCACCACATTTACTTTTTTTTTTTTAACTAATCCTCTCTCTGGCTGACTCATTACAGCTGTTAAATAACTAGATATTTAGCTAAAGATGAACCAAACCTATAAATTTAAACATGATATAATAACCAACTCCTTTATGCATAGCAAGCTGCTTCTGTCATCATTTGAATGCTTTATGCTGACCTCACTGTCTGCATCCAACTGAACTCATCTGATGTCACAGTTGACAAAAGATGGTAACAATGGTGATTAGATATTTCTGATGCATTATGGAGGTGGACAGAGACCACATAGGAGTGTAAGGCATTGTGTGTGGGGACACAAAAAGGCTGACATAATGTTTTTGAAACATATGACAAGTTCATTGGAGTGTTTCAACAGCAGCACAGCAAAAAGGTCACATGCCTTGTTTTTACTTATTTTCTTTACTCGTCTGGCAATTATCCCATAGTGTCTCTTCCCTCCTTCACAGAAGCCATAGCCTTCAGGATTTTTATGCATAGGCAGGATTTTTCTCTGCCTTCTTAGATGTTCTGATTTGTCAGAAACTTACTAAATGTAGCACTAACCGGTGTTTCTGCAGCAACTAATTCTCTCTAGAGCATAGTGCCCTGCATGCATTGACATTTTCTGGAGGAAGAGTCTGGGAAGTAAAATTACTTGCCCAAATTCATACAGGACAGATTTAGTCTTCTTGTTCTCAGCTCACTCCTGCCTTACATCACATGGAGCCCCCATGCCTTTTTTTCACAGTGAAGAGACAACGTGCACATAAGGGCTTTCATTAAAACAGATCAAAAACTCAGAAGAAAAAAGCTTTTTTTTTTTTTTTTCCTCTTGATGGAAAAAGTAACTTGCTTCCTTTTACATACTCTTGGTTCAATTTGCACTGGTCCTAAGGACCCTTTTATGTAAAAACTTTGTAGTGATATTTTAAATGAACTCATCCACTGTTGGAATTAAGTCTAGGAAATGTGAATTTGTTCCATATGAACAAGTTTCATGAAAACTAAACTACAATGGCAATTGTAAAGATTACAGGCACATTCCTGAAACCTTTTAAAAACACGCTCAGCTTTAAGCTTGTGAAAAGTGCCTTAGGACTTAAAGGTTAATGGTGTGAGTAATGTGTCGTCTCAGTGTAGACCTGAATTCATAAGATAGAATTCACACCCAGAAGTGAAAATGCTCAGTTTTGTTCCTTACACAGTAAATACAGGAGCACCAGTGGTTGTGAGCACCAATGACTAAAACTTCAGGAGATCTGAGTTCCTCCACTTCTGAGTTATGTTTGTATTGTCAGGTAGCCTAAGAGAGTTTAGTTGTGCTGTACCCTGTGCAAACATGAAATGCAGTAACAGCCTTTTTCAGAGCTGATAAAGCAGAGCACAGCACAGCAGTTTCACAGAAGCAGCTACCATGCTACAAGTGTGAGACAGGTGGTAGTACACGTTACTGATGTGATTTGCTGATCTCCTCTGAGTGTAAAGGTTAACAAGAGAGAAAGTCTGAAGAGGTTCACCTGAAATTAAAACAGAGCAAACTCTGGCACTGTGAACTACTCTGCAATATCAATTACCTTATCAATACAAAAAGAGAGAGAGAAAGGTAGAGACTGGAAACTGAAGAATCTTGGCAGTGATAAGAGGTCACCTGCATTTGGTGAGAAAAAAGAAGAGGGAAGTAGTGCTGTGGTACAAAGACTGCGGTTGTCTAAGCTGCTATTCCTAAGAAAGTGATCTTTTGCAGCAGCAAAAAGGAATGGAAGGGTTGATCTAAGCCCCTGCCTGCCAAATTCAGGGGTGATGATGTTGTGATGAAGGTGTGGGATTTGGAGAATGGGAGAAATGAAAAGTGTCATCTGGAATGGTTGTATCCTTGAGAAAGAGAAATTGCACAGCGCAAGTGGCCAAAATTGATAAGAGCAGATGCTGAGACCTTCAATTTAATATTATAGAGTGGGAGCCTGTGTGGCAGGTAAACTTAAGGAAAGCAAAGTGAGGAAAGCCTGCCAAGACAGAGGGATGGCTCCAAACCTTGTTGAACTTGAGCCAACAGCCAGCCATACAGAAAGAAATGTGAGAGAGACAGGACAAGACTTCATTTTTGAGAATGAAACTGGCCTGGAGTAGTCTGTGGTTGCCTTGTCTCCCTTGCATAGTCTTGTCTTTGTGTAACCATGATGTTTAAATAGGAATATCTAAAATAAAATAAAATAAAATTCTACAGACCACTATCTGTTCAGGTGGTCCTAATCAGACACCATCCAATCACTCGTTTGAGGACATATGTGTGAAGTAACCCAATACAGGAACCCAGTAATGACAAGAGGAAGATACTCAGTGGTGTTTTAATCAGGGAAAGATTAACCTGAATGCTACTGGAAACAAAACTGGATTGCTGATGCTAGCCATCACTTGCAGCTGTGCAAATAATGTGTTAGGGCCTCCTGGCCATGCACTCTCCTCTGCCCAGGGAGGGAGACAGGACTCCCATAAGAATCAAGGGTCTCCCCTCCTGGGAGAGGATGGATTGTGAGAGGAAGGAGCAAAGGGGACATAACAACCCACACCATGCCTTGTTTAGCTATGCTGCTCACAGGGCAACTACTCCAAAACAGCGGTTTTATAGCAAGTGTGAGGATCCCCAGGGGCCCTGGACTCTGTTTCATGGCTGATATGAATGGTGCAGTGGCTGTGTGTGGGGTCTTTAGTTAGCCATCATGAGAACTAAATAGCCCATAAAGCATAGCATCTAAGGGCTTCTGGAAGAAGAGAAATAGTTTTCTTACAGTCATAACTCTTCCTGTCGTTCACTCTCTCCACCTTTCATGTACTGCCAAGTATTCCCTCTTTAAACAGATACACACCTCTGTCCCAGACCTAATTCCTGTCATCAGCTTCCCTTATCTGCAATCAGCGTGATGCTGAAATCACACTCTTGGAGTCACCTAGTAAAATGTATAAACAAATTTCTGTTCAAAATAAGTTTTACAGCCAGACACGCACACAGATGGCTTATAAACACAGGCTAGAAAAGAGGACATTTTCAGCCCATTAGTGCCTCATATTTTTGCTGTTCACAGCAGCTGTGCTGACATCACAGATGCTTGTAGCTTTGGAAGATCCAGTGTAGTTAGATTACTCACATCATATACACAGGAGTGACTGCCTGAGAGGGCTGAGCCAACCTCTATGCTGCCTGCCACTTGTCTAGTTCAGGAGGTGGTGTTTGCTGTCCTGCTCTCCTCTCCCCTTCCCATTTGGAGAATTCAGCACACATAAAGCCCCGGAAAAACAAATAGCTTTTTTTTTTTTTTTTTTAATTTATTTTGATCATTATAGATCAAATTCACACAGATTTGAGAGGTCAGAGCTACCTCCAGCCTCCCTTCTCAAAGCCATGCCCCTTTGCACACCCACGGAGCTGCATGTTGTACCTGCTCCCCAGCAGGCACTCGGGAGCATTATACACTGTGGATATATACCTGGTGATGAGAGAGCCAGGTAAGCAAATAGAGGTGGGAGCAACCTGAGCACGTGCATGAACTTGTTGTGAAGGTGAAGTGCTGTAATTGTTCTTCAGAACAGAAAACCTAATACTCATCTTACTTCTCCCTGGAGGACTTTCTTCCAAGAAAGCCAGTAAATACTGGCAGGCAGCAAGGTAGAGATGGAATATGCCACAGGCTTTAAGAAGCCAGTGGACATTGGTGGCTTTGGAGCTTTCAGCAGACAGCAAATCAAGAGCTGCACCACTGTAGTTTGTACAACTCCCAGAAGTGTTTCTAGCCCCTTCTCTCTGTTAAGCTAATGTAATGAAAGTCCAGTAGTTGAGGACAGGAAAAAGAAAGAAATACACAATTCCTGTCTCATGCCTTAGGCTGTGCTGGTGGCTGGGAGACACAGTTACTCAGGAATGGGTGTTTTAGTAGAAGAAAATAGCTACGGATGTGCCATGTATGATAGCACAAACCAGCTGATCAGAACATGATTTTTGAACCCATCCATACAAAGATAATCCCCCATGTACAGATGATTGTTTTAGTCTTCATGCATTGACACAGACATACATATATATTGATTTGTGTACATATGACCATCAGGTACTGTTAGGAGGACTATGGAGCAAACTTCCTGAACAAGTGAAGGTGTATATTTTGGGCTCTGCTCTTGTCACCCACTCTACTTACCTATAGTCATCATGCTGTTAGTATCATTTACTCCAAGGTAGCCCTGTATTTCCTCTGAACTGGAAATACATATATTTCCAGGATAAGCAGGATATAGCATTTAAGTCAATTCCAGTTACTAACTCTAACCCAGCTGATCAATACAATTACTGATGCTTTCAATTTATGAACTTCATTCATCTCAATTTGAAAATAACCTTCTTACAAATCAAAAGGTCCTTACTGCTGCTTTTAAATGCTTTGGCTTAGTTTCTCTTTACAGCATGCCCTAGACATTTTTGCTACTCTGGCAGTGCCTAATATCCCTGAGGCTGATGGTTTGTTGGAATGACGCAGGTATGGCCATGGTATTTCTGTGCCATGGCAGTGCTTGGCTGGGTGACTGGGATGTGCCTTGGAAAGACAGATACAAAAAGATCAAGCTCTCCTCTGTTTTTCAGCTGATGATTGAAATACCCAGCCTTCTTTCCCTCACTGTAGCTGACACAGCTTGGACATGGGTGAGGAGCCGGGCCTTTTCTTAGGGGTTGTGGGTTTCATGAGAATGACTAAATGAGTTCTGAGCATGCAAACGTATTTGCAAGATTAAATTATTGCAGGAAGTAATTATACCTAAGATGATTGTGGTTTGATTCAATTTTTTAATCTGTCTGGCAGGAATAAACACAGTATCTAGCACCAGATGGCTCAGAATCTTTCTCTCTTCCCCCTAACCTCTTGCTTGGTTTTTTATTTTTTTCCCCTGCTGTAGGCAGAGTGATGTTCTGTTTCATACTTTCCAGAGCCCTTTGTATTAGCTTTTGGCTTCCTCTATCTCTGGGTGAGATTTCTTCAGGCAGGAATTTCTACAACTGCAGCATCTGATAGATGATTATTTTGTCTTAGTTTTTCTTTTGTTTACAAGAAGAGAATGCAGGGAGTCCTAAATGGAGCTTGGCTGAGTTCTTTAGTGTTGTCTGAAGAAGTGTCAAGACTATTTAACTGTTAATAGGACATCTTATGTAGTCAGGAGAAGTACAGATTTGCACCTGCTAAGTCAAGGGTTTTCCATATCTGCAATCAGATAGACTTTCCATGAGCAACCAAAACTGTCAGGAAATAGTGATCCTTTGCTATATCACTGAAGAGGAGAGGAGAGCATTCACAAATGTCAAATTGTCTCTTCTCTATGAAAGGCAGAGAATGAGGCGTTATTCAGTATCTTGCTACTCCATTATTGTGTTGAAAATGGAGCCAGAATTTCATGGCTCCATTTTCATCAGAGATTTGGTTGTGGAACATTTCAAATGTTGGCATTGCTCTATGAAGCAGTTTGTGGCTAGTTTTACTTATCCCTTCCCTTCTGATCTGTGCAGTACTGGCATGAAAATGGTTTCATCCAGCTGTCCTTGAGTTTTAATGTCTCACAGGCAATTGGAAAACTCAGCAAAGACAATTTTGTTGCTGGGCATTGGCGTAAAAAAGTCTCAGCCTGCTACTCAGTGATCTATGCTATAAGGCCAGTATACTAACCCCCAAATAAGTATCCCAGAAAACAGCTGGATTAAGTGTCATTTGGTCAAGCCACTGGGACTGTTAAAATTTCTACACAGCACAGAGAAAATCTTGCATATGATTGTAAATTTTTAAGTTATCTTTATGTATCAAGAGCTTTATTCATAGATTAGAACAAGTAACATGCCTGTGCAGAAAAAAAGGCATTTGAGTGTCGTGTTCATATCAGTATTTGCAAGTCCTCCATCAAAACAGGTTTCTCTAGTTACTTAGAATTATTTGGTAAATTTAATATGCCATGAAATAAAACATTAGCGCCCCCCCCCGCCCCCCGTATTCACAGCACACCTTCTTCTATTAGTCTTTTTGCTTTGGTATGTTTTTTTTCTTTTCAGTTTGGTGGGTTTAAGCCTCCCTTTTTAGGCTACCTGGGGCATTCTGGAAAGGCAGACCTTGTTTACAAACCATCTGCCCACTCCGGCATGTTGAAATGTCACTGACACAGTAAAGGGCACATAATTTGACATAATTTACAGGTGCCTCTAGGGGTGGGTGGAAGAGGCACAGGCAGAAGTTTTTAGCAGCTTTTCCTGGAAATTAGCTGTAGGGGTAGCAAGAGGAGCTCTGGTGGCAGTAAAGCAGGAGTATGCAGAAGTATTTACCCAGCAACAAAAGAGTCTGTGACTATGTCAGGTATATATAATGATGTTTAATAGCACATGCAGTGTCATAGTTTATACAACTGTAATATGTAAATATGTAAATTATTAATGCAAGCAACTAAGTAACCACAATAGTGGTTACAGTTACGGTTTAGTAGTATTCAACTGTAAGATAACTATGGGATAACTATGATGATGGCAGTGGATAGCTACAACAAGCTTCGCAGCATGCAGTCATGGAAGAGTTAAAAGTACACTGCTATGGTTATGATGGCTGGTCCCAAACGCCTGGATTCTTCAGGTGCTAAGGTCTGCAAGAGCCTCACTTTTCTCCTTGAGTATCCACATTGATGGCAAGGGTCATCAAGGTGTCACATGTAGTCAGGGTGATCTGGGAAAGAGGATGGCCACCATAGCAGCTGATGCTCATGACCTGGTGTCATCAATGCCAGCGTTCTTCTACAGACCTCACCCTTGTCATCCCTGGGTTGTCTGTTTAGCTGCTTAGGGCATCGTGACCTATGCCTCTCTGGTCTTCATGTCCTCCATTTTCTAGATGGATTCATCATCACTGAGTCACCTGCTGAGCCAATCCAAAGTGACCAGTAATAGGACAGCATCCTCCTATTACCATGTCTTCATCCTGCAGCTCTACCACAGGGGAGCCCATTCCAGGAAACCAGCTCAGAGGTGACCGCTGCTTTCATCATTGCCCTACACATCCTAACCATGCCACTGTTACAGCTGTGTTCTAAGTTCTACAAATGAGCAGGACATTAAACCTCTTTATGACAATGCGTGTCAGCAATTTCATTGTGGTCTTACAAATACACTAAGCCTTTATGGTTAGGCTGGGCTTTCACCACAGACAATGCTAGACTTATTTATATTTATTATGTAATACAAGCAAAGTTACATTAAGGCCTTATCATGGCTCAGTGCTCCCATTTCCCATGCTTTGGACTAAGGCCCCTGCAGTGATTGGGTTTCCTCTTACAAATTTGTACAAGGTTTTTTCCTTTGCTTTGGTTCTTCATCTATATCATTTGCAATTTACAAAATAGTGCTATGTGACATTGCATGGACCATTAAAAGTGGGCTGAGTTTCTTCTTTCCTGAGTATGATAATGAATCAGACACAGATCTGATCCTCCTTAAGTGGTAGCTTCAGAATTTTGTAGTCCATCCTAGTTTGATTTATAAGACATTCAAAACAAAGCTTTGGGAGGTTTTCAAATCAGCCATTTGCATGTACAAATTCACCACCCAAGGTTGGAAGCATGAACACATAACTAAGTAGGCTGCCTCTGCCCTAATGTATGTACTATACAAAGTTGGGCATGTGTCCAAGCCACTCATTTGTTCCTGATGTTCTTACGCTGGCTAAATGCATATTCGCTATAAATTTCCATCAGTCGGGATTTGCCGAGTTGTGGATAAGGAGGGCAAAACGTCTACAACAGAGTCATGACTCATCAGCTTGGTTTTGTTATGACAGGAGATGGTTATTATTGAAGGCTGTGGGAAGGAGGCCTCAGGATGCAGGACACCCATCCTTGTCACCCCTTCAGGACACAGCTGATCGAATTCACTGATGTTCATCTTCCCCTTCACCCTTCCTGAACACAGCAAGGTCTATGGCACTTCAAGCCTGATTTCACCTGCTTTTACATGGTATCTTCTATGTTCTCTATGATGTTCTCTAACAACAACAAAACTCTCATCTGAATGGAAACGCCTCCCAGATGGTGTTACGTGGAGATGACATTTAAGCAACTAGCTTCCTGTATAAAGAACAGTTTGGGTTGAAAGCAACTTTAAAGCTCATTCAGTTCCGGCCACCCTGCCACAGGCAGGGAAGTCAGGTTGCTTAGAGCCCCTTCCAACCTGGCCTTGGACACTTACCTTGAACACAAGCTTCCAGCTTTTCCATATTCTTATTCTTGTTCTTCCCAGGCTCTGGAAATTAATACCTTTCCAAGTAGCTATTAATGATCTCTGTGTGAAGCTAAATACAATTTCTAGGAGACTAACTGCATATCTGGTACCTACTAAAATACATGGCATGTCTCTAATACATACTTTCCTAGATGTATGTGTGTAAAGATGTTTGGATGGGTTTTTCTTCTCATTAGTATTTCTAATGAAACTGTAAGATAAAGAATTGTAAGTTTTCCCCAACACTAACTGTTTTTCCTCTCCTCTCCCATTTCTCCAGAAACTAGAAACTGATCCATACAGAAGCTGTAATTTATCTGCCTTACAGGTTGCATCATCTCTGAGCCCTGATGCCAGGGGGCATTACAACTCATGTAGCAACTTGCGTAGCTTCCTCCCTCTGTTGTCTAGCTGGTTTTTGAGTAAGATTATCTCTTTTACCCGTTATCACAATTATTTCTCAGCCTCCCACCCCAGGGAAGTTGACTTTAAAAAAATTTGGTTAAAAAGAATCATCAAATAAAAACCAAAATCAGTAGAAAAAGGTACTCCATCAGAAGGTAATCCATATGGGAGAGTAGAAAATTAAGCTTATCCTGAAATATTTACTTGATTAGATTTTGAATTGCACACACGCTTTAAACATTTGTTGGTTTAATAAAGTGCATTTGATGGAAGTAGACAATTTTTTTCAAAAATAAGGAATTAGAGCTCTTTTTTTTTTTTTTTGGGGGGGGGGTATGGAGTATTGTAACATAACTAAGTTTTATTTACGCTTTTGTAGAAATGTCTTCCTGCAATAATAATTATCTTCTTAGGAACCCTGGCAATTCCATAGTGTTGAGTACATAAATTAATAGATGGATATGTGTCCAATTTGCACAGAAGACATTAGCAGACTGTTAACCATTCACAGGCACTTACTGCTAATTTTGTTTCATTTATGGCAGCACTGCTGGTATGAGCTGTCACAGCATGGATCACTTTTTTGCATTGCTTTGGTGGTAGAGGAAGTAGAACTTCTGGGAACTACAGAAAAGAATCAAAACCGTATTAGTGGTGGTGGCAGCTCAGATTCTCTAGCACGCATCTTCATAACTACACTTCTCCTAGATAACAACCTTTTCCTTTGGGTGCCTCAGAGAAGAGATAAGCATTTTAATAGAAATCATAGAGCCAACCTTTATGGTCATTAAGTCCAGCCTTTAACCAAGCACTGCCATGTCAATCATTGAACCAGGTCCCTAAGTGAAGTCTACACATCTCTTAAATACCTCCAGGGATGGTGACTCAACCACTTCCCTGGGCCACCTATTCCAGCCCTTGACAACCCTTTCAATAAAGAAATTTTTTTGTAATATCCAATCTAAGCTGCCTCTGATGCAATCTGAGGTTGTTTTCTCTGGTTACAGGGAGAAGAAGTTTTCTCTAGGTTCTTACAGGGAGAAGAGACCAACACTGACCTGGCTACAACCTCCTTCTGGGTAGCTGTAGAGAGCAGTAAGGTCTCCCCTGGGCCTCCTTTTCGCCAGGCTAATCAACCCCAGTTTCCTCAGCCATTCTTCTTAAGACTTGTGCTCTAGGGCTTTAATGCACCAGTTCTTAAATCTGAATTGACTGGGGTTTTCTTAAAGGTTTTCTATCCAGTCATTTACCAAACTCAATAACCTGACTTCCAAGCTATCAATAAATTGGATAAAATCAACAATATGGCACCACTGTCCTCCTTTTACCGATTTGTAAATAGGTCCGTATCAATAATTTTAACATTTCAACCTTGTAAGTCCTGCTAACAGATCTAGGTAGTAATAACCATGTAGCTGTGTCCTGTATGAAAACTTCCAATTCTTCCACATTTTCTTGAGTGTTGTGCATTAATACAGAGGCAACTTACATTAATTGCACATTTTGCTTTTATTAGTTTTGCAATTCAGTTATGATGATACTCATATTTTTCTTTCACAGGTCTGAAGTTCCAATGATCAATGAAATACTTACTGCCTAGAAAAGCCCTTCCAGACTTGAACACAAATGCGACCGAGGTACCAATTGGTAATTATTAGGTGAATAGTTTAAGTAATATTTTTCAGATATGTAGCATCATAAATTAACTCATGTGAAGGATTAAATAATGGTTCTTTCTCATGGTAGGTAGTTTATCCACAGGTAATAACTCATATCTAAACGTGACATGCTTTTTATGCTTGTAAAACAATTATGTTCTTCCTTTATGTAAACAAGATTTCCATGGGTGATCCTGTGTCATCTACTGCTGCTTTTTTTCCTATTATATAATTCAATATCAGTTCTTTAAGGCTGTTAAAGAATTGTAAGCATATTCTGTAAAAAATCAAAAAGGTATTGGTCATGCTGCTTTAAGGAAAAGTCAGGGTAGTGTAGCAAATGAGGCCATACAATACCACTGGCATTGTACTAGGTCCTTGAAGATGCACTTTTCAATTGTAAAGCATGCTGCCAGTTACCATTTCCCCACCAGTAAAGGTACCAGCTACATGTGCTGTACTCATCTAACTTCCTCCTCAGCATCAACCAAACCCATTTCATTGGGAGTTTCCCAGTAAAATCCAAAGAAAGAACCTGTGAAATTATACAATCAACAGTAATATTTTCTTTATCAGCCTGAAAGGAGAGAAAACAAGCCCATACTGTTAGACCTGAGTAGTTGGTGTTTTCCAATGTGCTCTTTAGTAATCAAAGTAAATGCTCAGAGCAATTAAAAAAAAAATCATTTAATAGTACTACCAATCTCTACAACTGCCTATTCAGAATAGTGGTTTTAAGCTAAATAGGAAGTTAATTTAAGCATTTCAAAGCACGAGAACAGTTATAACTGACTCATATAAAAGGTTTTATTTTCTTTTTTCCTGTGAATGGCAGCGTTTCAATGAGCCTAAGATTTTTAAAGTCCTAATACATATGCCTAGCCTAACAGAGTCAGAAGCCTACTGCTATTGCAAGGTATCATGACCCTGTTTCAGAAAAGCTTACACTGGGATAAGAAATTATTTGCTTCATTACTAGAAGTTGCAAAGTGTGGTGATGTGACGGTCTTCTTGGCAATAAACCAAAGCATTTCACGTGTGCAACACCAAATTTTCCACTAACACAGTGGGACTCAAACCACCAACATAAATAGGTGGAAAGGTCTCTCTGCCAGTCTCCTGAGTACTATAGTAAGGAACACCATTACTTTTGTGAAGAGTATTTTTCAAATGCTTTCATTCTTGTCCCGCTTCTGCTGCCATGGGGATCAGCCCAATATAAAAAGAAACTAATTTCATGGCAAAGCACTAATGAACAAAAGTAGGAACCTTCTCATTTTCTATGGAGGGGCAGACATAGTTAAAATTTGGCCTTTGGTGGCCACCTGTGGTGTTTTTCCTCATTCGTTTTCTTTGCTGACTACCACACTTCAACATGGACACCAAATACTTAATCTCCTGGGCACTGGATGCTTGGTTCTCAGGAAGCTGTGAATGTTAGTCATCAAAGACACCAGGGTTTATTTTAAGTTCAAGAATTTTATACTGTTGAGGGGGGTATGGTTATATAGGGGGTTTTCTCCAATTTTAGTGAATATATATTGCTTGAATAGGGCCTGTTTGGTTCAGCATAAACTTCCAGTACTGAAGCTAACAGTATTACTTCCATGCTTAAAGCTCAACATGGATTTAATACTTGTGCTGCCTCAGTCATATAAAACAATCACCTGGACAAGCAAGTGAAAAATAATTTGCTTCCCATGCTTGCTACCAATCTTATTTCAAAATCCTTCTCAAGTGCCAAATATTTCAGGAGAAACCTAACACATCTAACCTGAATCTTGTAGGTGTTCGTGATTTCAGAAATTTCATAAAACAAATTATTTTTACAGTGAGTAGGCTTGAAGAAAAGTAAAGTAAGGCATATGTGTGCAATTGAAGCTGCACAAGGGGTGAATAAAGAAATTATTCAGTTTCTAATTTGAAGTAATAACGTTCTCATCCACCTCTTGTTATATCAAATTAAAGGAATTCAGAGATAGTGCTGATTGCTTTCAGTATTACAGCATTACAAAATCAGTACTACTAACAGATGCTTAGCAGATGTGGTGGTTTGAGCTCAGTGCCAAAAGATTGGAAAGGTGAAATATTTGGGGACTTTTTTTCTTTTTTTGTGTGTGCGTGTAATAAAACTTTAGCCAAATCTGTCTTTGTTTTCTACTTTGAACATGGCAGATTCTTTGGACCAAAGTACTTCCAACTTAGAGAAATTATTAAGGTTTGAAGCAGATCCTGAATGATTTTGCTAATCACTCCTTTCGTAATAAGTTTTTCTTGAATGTTAGGTAACTTCAGTTCATAGGTGAAAAAGTGTGGTTTTTCTTTACACCAGTTTTCCCTTCTACAAGCAGTTGATGGACTTTGTTCGAAAAGCTTCACATAATATTGTTGTTCTTTGCCCATACAAAGCTAGTCTATTATTAAGAATAGTCTATCTCCATTATAATTTGAGAGCAAATTATGTACTAAAGAAATAGCATGAAGCCTCTTCACCTCAAGTCCCTACTGCGGCATTTATTCAGTATTTATGTGGACAGAAGCATTAACTTGTTTACACTATTTATTTCCCTTAATGTATCATTTCATTCTTTGCATATGTGAATTGAGCTGCAGATGTTAGGAGTCTAATCATACTTCATAAACAAAGGGCAGTTATGTGCTGTATTTGAATAGATGAGAAACTATTTATATTTATTGGGAAGATTTGCAGTTTGTGTCTGTTTGATAAACTATTATTCTAGCATAAGGAATATGGTCATGTTTGCCTTACTGTGCAGTATTTAACTGTGAAATTCATTTAAGGTCTGCTAATACTGGATGGTTTTATGATTTATTTTGCAAAACCCCAAATATGTCTAACTTCTCTACAACTACTCACGAGCTAGATATGAGTGTTAGGCACCCACTTACCTTTAAAAATCTTAGATTCAGCAAAAAAATAAGGTGTGAGCCAATTAACTGCTTAGGTTAATATCAGTTGATGTTATAACTAGCCATTTTGGCCAACTGTTGCCTTCAAATTTGCCTGGAATTTTGTACTCTTTCATGTTTAATATGAGCCCTTCTTTAGAAGAGCTGCTTTAGTATAGCAAAATAACACAAATTTAAAAAATAGATTGTGTTTACTGGCTATATTATAATAAAAGAGGCATTTGACTCTTTTATACCTACCCTTGCAATGAATATCTTGACTACAGAAAGCCATGTTTTTAAGTACTAAGCAAGACCGTATCCCTTGGATGTTCTAATTTATTTTTTTTTAAGTCTTGGGTGAAAGAAAAAAACCTGCTGAAATAACAAAATGTATTATATGAGTAAATTTCCTTTCAAAGAACAGTTTTCCTTAAAAACTTTTCCTTCAGAAGAGTTTTTCTGCTCATGACAAAGTAACATGTTGTTATCACAGTCATGTGTAATCATAATTTCTTACACTTTACAAACTTTTATCTGCAAATACTAATTAATCAGCCAAATGACAGCTACTCATTCTGTTTAGAATGATATTTTGAATATTGAAGTACAACTGACAGCTGACTGGAGGCACAGGCAGCATATTTAAATGGGATGCCAACCCCATTTCTTCAGCCTAGTCAGAAAAGGCGCTCTGGAATAACAAGAAGCATTTCCCAGGCTGGAAAGGCCAATAAATGATGCCAGGGAAGTCTGATGAAAGCCTATCAGGCACCAAGCTGTTTAGACTCAGTATGGCCAAATATCAACACAGCATTAACACTGAGTGATGAAGTCCCAGGAGACTGTTCCAGTGAACAACCCAGACTAAAACTTAATCCAGTACATAGTTTCTTGGATAAATCTTGCTGCACATATGTATTTGCCACTTTACTAGAAGCAGAATAAGGCAAAGTGACTTACTTACAAGAAGATTTGTTTTTTTCTGAGTTTCTTGGGCTTTACTTTCTTTTTACTTTTTTTTTTTAACTTTTTCCTTTTTTTTCTTTTTCCCCAGAAACCTCAAATTCATCAGGCAAACTGAGAAGACAGAATAAAATGGGCAAAACAGAAGCCCAGAAACAAAAGAGAATAGGAAGAATATAGGAATATATGATATAAGCTTTATGATGAAAGAGAAGGAAAAAGTACAAAAAGAAATAAAATGTGCTATCAAATAAATAAATAAGTTAAAAATAAAAAAATAAATTTGCTAAATTTGTATTCCTTGTGCCCAAGGATACAATTTTTCTCCGGGTTTCTCTTAGCTTGCAGTTTAAATCAATAAGAAATGAGATTTCCAGACTAGCCATTTCCTTTCATGTTGTCTAGTTATTACATCCTGCAGAGATGAAAAAGAGTACCACTGCTGAGCAGGACATAATGAATTCGGACTGGAAGCATCTCTTTAAAACTGAACTTGACCCAACAGGTCCATCCTCTCAAAGCTATTATACCTATTCTTAATGATGAGCATCCATGTACTGCTGCTGACTTCAGCTTAGCGTAGTTCAACTCAGTTGCACAATTATAGGCGAATTTTTAAAAGACGTCTTTGTACTCAGTTACGTTTTTGGCCAGAATGTAACTAACTGAAAAATAAGAGCGGCCATCTAAGTAGCAGAAAGGCTGAAGGCTGTTTTCCAGTGTATTTCAGAAGATTTTCTATTTGACAATAAAAGGACGGGATTTTAGTCTTTTCCTTTGGAAAAAGAAGTGGGAAAGAGGAGATTATTAACTGGTCCTCTTCTTCCCAGTCAACATGTTTTCACATATCTTAAAGGAACCAATATGTCTGAGACTCCTCTCCCCCTTGAATTAGATTGACATGAACAGTAATGTCAAAGTTAAAGGGAGGAGGTGAGAAAAGAGGGTGCACATTCACAGAGAGGCAAAATGGTTGAGTATGTCGAAATTTCCCTAGAAAAATCCTCTAAAATAGCTATGTGAAGCACTACATGATTTTTTTCTCTCCTCACCTCCCTCCTTGTTCTTCTTTGTAGAAAAATGTAAAGGCCAAAAGCTATATAATGGCTATATTTATCTATAAGGATCACAAACTTCTTTCTTTTGTTTCTCCCTTTATGCATGGTGCAAAGATCGTTTCAGAGGAAAACAGTTTTCATTGGCCTTGTCATCTCCTATTGTGGTTCGGGACATCTGAGCACATACAGTGCAGAGAATTAACCCATGGTAAAAATACTTTGTTTGCATTCTTTTCACTTTGTTGTTAACTTAGAGAGATAACTAAATAGAAATTTCCCCTAATAAGAGTATCAGCTGAAAAATATATTAGATAATCAGGCCAAAGTAACTAGACATATTAGTTGTGTATTCTAGTTTGTTGCTTGGGGTTTTTTTAACTTCTATAGCCTTTATTTTCTTATAAAGACAGCTATTATCATGAGGCTAACTTCACTCCAAAGTCTATGACACAGCTGATAATAATACCACAGATAAAGGATCACTTTCTGCTGGCTTTCAGATGGGTTTGAAGTTATTCTGTTCCCACTGAGTCAGTAGCTTTTGCCAAAAGCTTTTGAAATCCCCGCCTTCTTTCCTGCCATTTTTTTTAACTAGCACCTTTTTCACAACAATAGTAAGCAGCACATTCAGACCATCAGTATGTACACCCACACAGGAGAGAACTGTGTCCTGCCTGCTCGCACATCAATTTATATTTATTTTGTTATTCTGCCAACCTTTCTTTATTCTCTCAGTCAACCTTCCTTTCCACAATTCAAATGAGTCATGGGATCATGCAATCTGTTGTAGCATAAGCAGTTTTCCTACATGCTTGTTGAAAATGGTTTCCTTAGAGCCCCACCAAAGGCAGTGACTATATGTACTTTCTAAATATGGCATTGAGAATTACTTCTTTAGATGTCTCTTCATTTAACAGCTGAAGTACCTCACTCCATAATTCATCTTCCAGCAATATTTTTGTCTTTTAGCTCCTGCCTCAATCCACAAGATGTGGTACATCCTGTTTCAGGAGTGCTAAGACATGCTCATCAAACATGTGGTCTCTCAAAATGTACAGTTCTGTGTTGGGTCTGGCTGAGGTGGAGTTACTTTTCCCCACAGCAGCCCTTACAGCACTGTGCTTTGTGTTTATAGCTAGAAGGGTGTTGCTAACACACCAGTTTTTTGGCTACTGCTGAGCAGTGCTTGCACAGCATCAAGGCTGTCTCTCCAACATTCCCCCTCACCAGTAGGCTAGGAGGTGGGAAAGATCTTAGGAGGCAATACAGCCAGGACAGCTGACCCAAACTGACCAAAGGGATATTCCAGACCATATGATGTATGCTCAGTAATAAAACCTAAGAGAAAGGAGGGGCAAGGGGGCATTCATTCATTAGTCTTCCGGAGCAACTGCTACACATACTGAAGTTCTGCTTCCTGGGAAGTGGCTGGACATGTCCTGCTTATGGGAAGAAAAGAATAAATCTTTTGTTTTCTTTTGCTTCCACTTGTGGCCTTTACTCTAGGTTTATTAAACAGTCTTTATTTTGATACATGAGAGTTTTTTCCACCTCATTTTCTACCCCCAACACACCCTGGCCTGCTGTGGAGAGACTAGCTTGGCGGACACCCCATGTTCAGCCAAGGTCAATGCACCACAAGTTCTTTATCTTATACAAATCCTAATCACAAGCCTGCTGTGAATATCCTTATAGAGGCCCACAGTATGTCTATGCTTTGTTTCCTCTAGCATTCTGGCTTTTCTTTCTGGCAGTACTATCAACACAGGAAGCTTCTTTATGTCTGCAGGGTTTTATACTGATAACAGCTTTTAACATTTTGCTAAATCTTTTTAAACTCAAGTAATTTTGATAATGCATTATAGTAACAAGACAAATCAATTACCACAGCATAATCCTTCCCTTTCTTCATCTGAAGATTTATATTAATTGCTTAGAAAAGGAAGATGACCTTGTTAAATAAATCTACTCTTATTCAATTAGAAAACAGGGAAAAAGACATTTTAGAAGTTATCCCAAAGGGCTCATAAACCTGTAAAACAGTTCATTTTCTTCCATGTGTTTTTTAGGCTCCTAAAACTATTCCCATTTCATTTAATTCAGGATGATTAACTCTAGAGACAATCAATGGTCTTCTTCTTTCCTTCTGCTTTCCATAGTTGTTTGAGAATTCTCTGAAGTCATTCAAACTGAAAACTGTTATTATGCATTGTCATGAGGAAAGTTGGGGAAGCCTTGGCAAAGCCTTTTTCTTAAGCAGGGAGGGGTGCAGATGGTTGAGCTCTTAGGAGGGTGGAGGGACAATGAGTGCACAGCACCATCAAGATGAATTCTTACTGTAGATGAGTTCAAAACTAGTATTTAAGCCACTAAAACTTGTCATTGCTTGTGGAAGCTTGGTGGCTGTACCTTATTCTGGCTCAGAGAAAAGTGCAAGACTGGAAGTCAAGAGACTTGGATTCTGTTTCTTTATTTTCTTTATTGCTCAGTTAAATTCAGTTGCTTATGTTTCTGTCTTGTGTTCTCTCTGCCTGTTTGGATCTGTGTAAAGAGTAAGTTTTTTGAAGCAGAGACCATCTCAATACATGCTATACGGTTGCAAAGCACTGCACTCACAATTAATAGCACTTTTGCTTATCTATATTAAAGATTTATCCTTGCAAGTGTACGCTGGAGTCTGCAGCAAGGAATAGTTTCAAAAGAGGGACACCCTGCAAAATTACACTCTTGTTAATCATATTCTCCTTATTACAGCAGCTAAAACCCAAGAACAAAGGATGTTGATCCCAAGAAGGGTGATTTTTACTTCATAGCTATCTCTTGAATCTTGCTTAAAAGCTAATAATGGAAATTAGATATACATTTCTTCATTGACAAAATTTCAGCTTCTGAAAGCTCTTTGTGCCATGTGAGCATCTGATGGTAATTCCCCATCACAATCAAGGACTTGTTTTCCTAATGTCTGAGTCTAGGTGAGACTCAGATGCTTACGCAGTGATGTCTCAGGATGCACTTCTGTGTTCACTTGAGACCCAAAGAAATCTCTTGGAAAAGGAGCTTTGGGAAATTCTTTCTCTTCTCTGTGCATATGTGACCACGGTGGCATGTTATGATTGCACTACCCTCCTGATCGGGTTTGCCAAAAAACTCGACCTGTAGCAGGGACAACACAGAAGTTTCTCCGCAAGCTCTCAGTGATAATCTCTCCTGGCATTTGCAATACTTTGATCTCACTACAAGATGTGCAACTCTCCCCATTAACTGTTTACTTACACAAATACCTGAGCACAAGCTGAGGTCTTCAGTATTTCAAGACCCTGACCTCTTTCTTTATCAAGCCTTTATTCTATCGTCTGTAAGTACTTTCCCGTCTCATTTGGCTGTTTTTAGGAGAAATACTTTTACAGTATTGCATGTTTCTCAACTACAGTAAGATGCATGCCACACACATAATGGACAGCAGTAGACAGTGTTCAAGCCATCATCACTTTACTAAACTGGAAAGTAGTATGTCCTTTTATTCAGAGGATGTATTTTACCACTTTTACTACATTGTGTCAGTCACCTTATGAGATATGCTGAAATATTAAGTATTTATTTATAATTTAGGTATTATAAATGCTTAAATAACTCTTCAGGTTCGCTCCAAATATATTGAAATAGTTACTGAATTAAACTCTTTTTTAAGTTGTCACCTTGTAGCTTAAGCCTTTTTTATTATTTTGGAAAATGGCAATATAGAAACAACATATAAAGAAGACATAGCAAACTCCTCTTTTTCAAGTAACATGCATGGACATATTTTTTAATTGCTATTTAAAGCTGGACGATGAACTAGAAGATGACATACCTATCAGGGCTTAACCAGTGTTGCCACACAGACTACATTAGCAAAGAAGCTGCTCACAGAGGAAAAGGTGCTATTCCACTGCTAGAGTTAAATTGCATTGCTGAACTTGCAAAGGATTCACATAGAAGAGTGATGTGGGTTTTATTTGGCACACCATAGCCAGATGTTGGCTAGAAGCAAACCTCAGAACAAAGTGTTAAATGCCCACGTACCTATTCACCTCCACAGAGGACATGCTGGACCAAGGGTCTAATGGTAGAGAAACGGTACAGCCCCACTTAATGAGAGCAGGCAGGGGCATGAACAAGGTGAAGATCTGGCCCCAGTCCTGTCACTCACCATCCACAGGAAGGCTGTGTGAGTCGGGCACGTAATAACTGAAGGAAGCATTAGGCCAGCAGTAAGTACCCGCATGCCTGCGGCCAGGAGGAAGCGTGGAGGCAGCCTGCGTCAGAGGACTGAGTCACCATGCCTCCTGGGCCAGTGCCCTGGGGTGCAGCTTACAATCACCCGGACCTAACTTTTAGTCATCAGAATCACACAGAAGCAATGCCAGAGCAGAGCCAAGGAAGGCACCTGAAGTCAAGACACAGTCGAAGTGGAGTTATGGGTAAATAAAATCCAGTCAGGGTTTGAATAACTACACCCCAGCATAAACCAACAGAAAATTTATGCCAGCCATTTTCATGCTTTCCCTTGTTCTACTTGTGTGATGGACCTAGAGCTAAGCTGAAGCGTATGTAAAAAAACCATGCTGGAAGTAGCAGCATATGGTAGATGAGGTAGATGAGTGGTTCCAGCAGACCCACATGCAGAGGCAGATTATACTATACCTACCTAGATTAATTTTATACACACTTCCGTACACAGGTGATACTGACATATTTCATACAGAAAACCCCTAACTAACTGGTATGAGTTAATTATTAGGGAGACGCACACATCTCTAATTCTAGCAGCCCAGTGCAGCTATTAACTGAAATACTGTTCCTCTTCTGTAATAATTTCCTACATGATCTGGGGTTCCCTTTTCTCTTTGGTATTGTTGAAGATAATGGGGACTTTGAGGCCATATACCACAATCAGGAAGATGAGTATGACTGGTTAATTGCAGTATGGATTTTATTTTCTGAGATAATTCATGTCGGTAACATCAAATGTCAAGGTTCTAGACCTGACTATTTTACCTCATAGCAGATTTTATACACCTGACCTCATACAGTGTGCATTTCTTTGCGTGGAAGCTTTCCAAAATAATACATCAGTAAATTGCCTGTAAACTGAACATTTCTCCTCCTTTAACCTGCAATTGGCAGAGTTGATCTGCCGCGGACTGTGCAATCTTCAACTTCATTAAGGTTATTCAGTGCTCAAAGGAGCACATCACAGAATTGAAGCTGATGAGGTCAGCTTCTTGATAGTTCCTCCCCAGGAAAAAATCATGCTAGGGATGAGATTTTCTGGTGCTTCTGTGCTGGTAAAAGGGTCCCTTGCACAAACTTCCACTTGTTGCAAATTAGGGAAAAGCTAACTGTTCATTTTGCAGATGGACGGACCAATGTAAAGTGTTACAGTCCCATAGCAAAGTCAATCTAGAGACAGTCATCTTCGCTTCAGTCACTGATAAAGGTAATTTAAATTTCCTTGGCTAGGCTTTTGTCTTGGAGAGTTCAGAGACGTTTCTGCTCCACAAAAGCTGTAGAAAAAACAAACCCTAGGTATGGATTGTAATAATCAACTGGAAAATACAGTTTTCAAATATTCCTGAACATGATGTTTGGAGGCTTCCATAGAGAGGCCTTGACATTTATTTATGCTTAAAAATTATTTGTCCAAATACAATACACAGACATTAATTTTTCTTTTAAGTCAGTTGAAATCTCAAATTATTACTTTGGGGACAATGACCAACAATTTTTTTCCAGTATACAAAAGAAAACATGAAATTTCCATGGAACATGAAAGAGAAAGGTAGTTCCATAGTAAGAGCATATTGTAAATATGGGCTTCCTCCTCGAGTCAAGTCTTGGCTGCTTAGAAGGACACAGATGTTCTTCTTTTAACACGTGTGCAATATTCCATTGCTATTTATTGAAATAAATTTTGCGAACATGTAGGACAGAAACAACAAAGTCCACAAGCAGTACAGCACAATGGGAACTCCTGACACTGAGGTCTGCATGAATGAAAGCAGAAGGTAAACTTGATTGAGTCTTTATTCTCCCCTCTCTTCAATGTGAATGTTGTTTCTTTGAAGTAGCATTAGTAAAAGCAATTCAAAGCTCAGCTATGTGTACACAGCACCGTTACTTCTTTATGGCAATTTCTGTTGTAACAGAAAAAATAAAACCTTTTACCTGCATACAGTGCTTTTCATCTTCAAAGCATTTTCACAAATACACTCTAGCTAATCTGAACACCCCTTTAACATAGTTAAGGTTGATTATCATCATGATTATGACTTTACAGGAGGGACAGAGTTTAAATTACTTAAATGCACAGAAGTATTTGATGTTGGAAGAGGAATTAAAAATCAAGGGTTACTACGTCCCAATTATCTGACCACAACGTTAGACCCTCTTCTCCCAACCTTCGATTGCACTATGAAGAATTATCTTATTATACATAGACTGTCCTCTATATTTAACTAAATAATATGCTATTTGTGCAATTAAAATGCTTCTTACGCAAACAAGAGTGTTTCAGTTCATTTGGCCAAGATTTCACAACCCTGACAGGCACATGGCCGAAACTGCCAGATAGTTGCAGTGACCTTAAACTGTCACTTTCCCATCCATACTTCTAGGGACAAGGTTCTCAGGTATTGACTAGAGGTGGGACTTTCACTATAATTCTCTCAAGGCATAACAGCTGAAGCTTCACATTTAAGTCTGAAGGGCCCTTAATCTGGCATATAAATTACTTATTTTCATTTAAAGGTTCTTTTGTATCTTCTGAGTGGTGTGAGGTGTAAATGAGACTTAGTTATTATACATTATTTTAATTTAAGCCAAGGAAACACTGCCCATGAGGCACAGCCACTGGAACACTGAGAAATCAAAGCAGAGATTCTCCAAGTCATTGTGCATTTATTTTATTTTTGAAAAAGTGAGATGAAACTCCATTAAACTACTCATGTTTATTCAGATAAATGGATTTACATTCCAACTTTCAGAATATGAAGTATAAAGTGAACGCTCTGGGACAATACAAAGCTATAATTTTATTTGAAAGTTTTCTGCATGGTTCTGAGTTACCAGCTGGGCTTAAACCATGACACTGTAATGTCATAAATGGAATTGTGAACAGAAATTGCAACCTCTCTAGTAATCCCATAACTAGTGTCTTTTTAATAGTGTATGCTCATCCTGAACATACATGTTCATGATGTTTTCTTGAATATTATGGTGATGTGTTTGGTGGGGTGGTGTTTGATCGCCTGCTGACAACTTCAAATGGCTGCTGTAGAAAGCTGATTACTCACAATGATAAATGCTCCATTAAGAATTTCTAGATTACAGTTAACTGATGAACAGTCACAGAACTGGATTTCACCTCTCACTTCTGTAAAAGGATTTTAATTTTAAGCTATTCAAAACTGACTTACCAAAAGCATACTGTCTACAATGAAAGTATTAAACAATTTTTATTTCACAAAACACTGTTTCTTACCTGTCATTGAATAATTAAATCATTTTGAAGCCCTAAATGCATGTATGGCTTGACTATGCTGCTATAAGTAATGGGGATTCACTAGCTGTTGATTCATAGTAAGCTCACTTGAAGAGGTGCAAAATTTCATACTGATACAGGTTTTGCCTACTAGTTAACTGCTACATTTAATTTAGGATTGTATTAAACTTCAAAAGGTACTTAGTCTGCAAGAATACAGGTTATAGATTCTTTCTCTGATTCAAAGTGTAAGCTGTCCACCCACTACTTGGAATGCGCCCACACGGTGGCTCAGACTAGACATCTTTGGAAACCTCATCTAATGAAGCTTCTTTGAGCTTCCAGCTCAACATCTCTTAAAGTATCTATATCATCAACAATTTACCATGAGCAGGCTTTTCTGCTTGCTGTTTTGTGTTCAGATTTACCCTTTATCTATATAAAGACATATATATCTTTATATAGAGTAATGGTCCTACAAAATACAGTACAAACAGTCCGTAAGCATGAAGTTGGAAAGCTCATACCTCTCTGGACAGGTACAGTATCAAACTCCCATTGGAACAGCCTATGCAGGAACAGCTAGCACAAGTTTTAAATGGGAGTAAGAAATAAATCTTTTAACTTACGGTACCTGAGAGTTCATGCAGTGAATATTTTCACACTATTTAAACAAATGAGCTCTCATATTCAAAAAGCAGCAAAAAATAGAACCAGAAAACCAAACAGATTGCACATATTTGTGGTAAAAGATGAATACTGCAACACAACTGACACAGCTTTTTATAGGCAATTCAATGGAGGAAAATTGTAATAGAATTAAACAGAAGGAATTGCTAATAATTATTCATAAAATATTCTGTGCACTGGAAGTAGAACGTATACCTTCAAAGAAAAGCCAATCTAGAATGAGAAAAATAAATTTCACTCTGTGTAGGAAGGTCTCTAACATACGCTAAAGAGGATTGAAGTGTCTAAAGCTGCACAGAGCGCAAATTCCAGCTGAAACACAAGTTCAGCATTAGCTGCTGCTGCCTTAATTTATTAGGCATATCCTTTTTCTGGTATACAACAAACTGCCTAACAGATCTCAGCAGATTTCTCAGCAGTGATAAAATGTAGGACTTACGCTCAGTGATGAATCTGAGTCTGTATTTACTAGCAGATATGTGACGTTTTTTAACAGAGCACTGAATGGCATTTCTGGATGGCTGAGGTCTCTCTGACAGATGAAGTTGATTTAAAGAAAACCTATGACAAATACTTTTAAACATTAACAAGATATTGGCTATTTTTGAAAACTCTAAATTTTATATTTTTATCTATAGTAATAGAATACATAAATATATCAAAACTATTGGTGTTTCGCAAAATGTAAGATCATGTTACAGTAAAATGAATTTTCTGCTTAAATGTATGGACTTGGGGCAACAAGAAAAATAGCACAAACAGGAATATTTAAATTATTAAGACATAATGATAAAGTGTTTACCTTTTCCTATCACTTGAAGCTATATTTAGGTTGGAGAGCTACATATGTGTACTTTCTGTATGTATGTACTTCAGAAAGAAAACTCCTTTTATTTTTTTTTCCCCCAAACAGGCTTCTGTTTGTTCTCAGAATCATTTCTGAATACTGAAAAGACCACTCTTAATTAAGATCACACTAAACCTCTAAATGATTTTTTTTTTAACTGAAAACAAATCTCTTCCACTTAGTTACAAATACTATAAATTAGAATTTTTCACATAGGTTAGAACTGGAATATTGGTCTCATTTTGCCATTTCTGGCAATGCAGGTCTAATAAGCACTTTTTACTTCATGTCAATGTTTTATAGGGTGCTCCAGGAATTTTGTTGTTTAGTCCTACCCTCTGTTGACAAATTGAGGAATCGGGGGGGGACGTCAAACCACAGTGTCTCCAGGAATATGGAAGGTGGTCCAGCTGAGAGAGGGACCATCTGAAAATGAGCTTTCAGAGAGACCGAGATGATGCTTAGAAATTTTAGCACATGCTTACATATTTAAGTTGACAGATCATTTCTATTATACCACGACATCACTGCAGTTAGAAAAGCGCTTACGCACCACCAGCTGCAGCACTGTTTCGTTTACATGCAGCCAGTGAAGACTCCTGGAGAGTCGTATGTACAAACGCGGATCAGAAATGTTAAACAGAAAGCAGGATGGGTACCCTTGCTGTAGTTTCAAGAGGTATTTAAACATAGCAGCATTCCCACTGACTTCACAGAAGCACTTCCAAGAGGAAAGCTTTTTAAAAAGTCTAAAAACTTTCACTGAGGATACACTTCAAGGATGTAGGAACATTTCAGGGCTTACAGACCAGATGATAGCGATGTTTCAAAAGCACAACCAAGATACTGCAACGAGGCCACTAGTGTAGGAGCAGCATACTAACAGAAACGGATGACAATATCCACTTCTGCAGAGGAGATATCCTGGGAGAATAACAGGGAGAATAAAATCAGTTATACCGTATGCTGTGACACAAAACTACGATAAACCAGCTTTTACCCCAAGGAGTGTTCTACATCCTACATTCCTAGTCGTTTCCCCAAGAATTCCAGCGGCTAGGGAAAACAGTCTGTATCGGGCGCACACCCGGAAGCC
>NW_009919540.1:0-2299 GCF_000696875.1 Nestor notabilis
TTTGGAACTAGATGATCTTAAGGTCCTTTCCAACCCTAACTATTCTATGGTTCTATGATATTAAGGTCTCCTTGGAACCTTTTCTTCTCTAGCTGAACAAGCCCAGCTCTCTCAGCCTGTCTTCATAGGAGAAGTGCTCCAGCAAAGGTCTCCTTGGAACCTTTTCTTCTCTAGCTGAACAAGCCCAGCTCTCTCAGCCTGTCTTCATAGGAGAAGTGCTCCAGCACTCTGAGCACCTTTGCAGCTCTCCTCTGGACTTGCTACAAAAGGTCCATGTCTTGTCTGTGCTAGAAACACCCAAGCTGAACACAGTTCTCCAGGTGGGGTCTCACAAGAATGGAGTAGAGGGGGAGAATCATCTGCCTGACCATACTGGCCATGCTTTTTGTAATGCAAATATGAATATGATTCCTTCTCCATTTTCACTGTCACTTGTTCTCCTGTCTTATTTATTGGGAGGGTACGTTTTCTTTAATCTTCGTTTACTGATCAGGGTACCTGTAGAATCCCTTATTATTCTTCACATTCCTTACCGAGTTAATTTTCATCTATGCTTTAGCTTTCCGCTTCCATTCATACACATCCCAGCAGCTTCCTTATATTCGTCACACCAGGGTACAAGTTCCTGGTTCCAAAGCTTATTACTTTCCGTTTTATACTTCAGTTTGACGAGGAGTTCCTTAATCAGCTATGATGGCCTACTGTCTTCCTTGCCTGATTTCTCACAAGTGGGAATTGAGAACACTTGCATTCTAAGAATAATGTTCTTAAAACGCTCACAGCTCTGTTCAGCACCTTAATCCTTGAGGGCAGTTTCACAGGTGTCTTATCCTCCAATTCTGTAAACGACTGAAAGTTCACTCTCCAGAAAGTCTCAGTGCAGTCTCTTCTTAACAGTTACTGAGGATGACTAGATGATAGGTGTAGTACTTCTGAGCTCATCAGAAATTCACAGAGACACAATCATAAAACAATTACAAAAGCCTCAGTTTTGAACTGAAATCATGATATAGATGAACATACTTGCATGTTTGATGTTGTTAGTATATTTTGCAATTTTGGGCTTCATAGGGTTGGTAAAACAAAAACATAATCTGCCTCAACTCTTCTTGGAATTACTTACTGTGTTATTAAAGAAAGCATTAAGGATGATCAAATCATGCTTGGTTAAGCAAACAATTTTTCGTGGTTTATGGGTATGGAATAAGTTATCACTTGCACTGAATAGGCTTCTCCATTTCTGCAAATGTTCCTTTTTAAGTAAAGAAAATTAGTTTTATCAAACTGTGTCCAACTAATTTCTTCAGAAAAGATCTTTTTAAAGGTGTAATTAATTTCTTATTAAAGTCAACTGTCTTTTTACATGATTTTTTTTTAAATTATGACTCAATTTAGCCTTTATCAAGGTACTGCAACTGAATTAAAATGCTACCAATTTGTGCCAAAAGCAGATTTATCTGTAGGTGTATAATATTTGTATGTAATATTGTATATAAAAATAAATAGTTTAGTTAAGTATGAATTAGTTTTCCTGACATTCTTGTAACTTGCTTTATATCATGCTTATGTAATTCACCTGTAGAGGTTTTTGTGCTTTAACAAGTAAGATTTGCAGCACAAGTAAATTAAAATAATCTCTTATGAACAGGCTGCTTACAGCTGCTATCAAAAAGACAGATTGCTTTTCTTCATAGCAAAAAGGCTGACTGTTTGGAAAAAAAGTTATTAAAATTGCACATAAACAACTACACATGAAAAATTATCAAAATAATAATAATAAAAACCCTAAATGTGTTCCAATACAAGAAGCTCCTCTGAACCTCTGTGGAGGTCAAAGCACCAGGATAAAACAAACCAGAACAGAAAAAAAACAGATAATGTAAAATTTCAAAACTCATTTAGAAAGTTTAGGATGGAATTAGGTGTGATACTGGGAATAAAGACCTGAAGAAATAAAAAGGTAAAAATTTGAGAACCCAGGGGAGACTTTAGAGGCTAATAAGACTCTTGTAGTTCATGACAAGCAGTGTAGTCATACATTAATGGAATGGATAGCAAATAGCTGTGTATATGTCTTAATAGTTGTTTAAATGGAAAAGAGCAATGATTTACTTTAACATACCTATTTCCTGTTTGGCCTGCAAGTGATGAACACTTTGGGAGTAGAAACGTTAAGACTATGTTAAGACTACTTCCATCATACCATCATGATAGTTTTGCATTGTCCTGTTTTACTGAATAAAAAAGCAAAAGTTCATCTGGGAGTGAGTATTTCACTTCTTAGAAAGGCCAAGCTGCT
>NW_009919540.1:2330-12296 GCF_000696875.1 Nestor notabilis
CCACAGTAATTTCTGCATTCACAGGGGCTGAGGCTGGTCCATCTTTTTTGTTACTGACCCACATGTAGTGTTATGCCCAGTTTTCAGAAAAGCATTACAGCCTTCCTGTAGTCCAGCTTAAAACAACACGCAACTCTGGAAAGAAGTTTTACAGTCTTTGGTCTGAAAAAAGCTGAGGTGCAGCAATCCATTTGGTGCCTTTACTGCATGAATACTTGCCTTGGAAAAAAATCTTTCTTGTGAAAAACTTAGCAGTTGAAAATATGCTGTTTATCATGTATAAGCCTTGAGGCAAGATTCCAAATGTAAGCAGAAGACACCAGATGCTGAAAGGAAAAAAAATTACAGAAATAAGGAAAGCTGCTGAATTCTTTAGCTTCATTATTTTCAGTGGTGATTGATAAAATATTACCACTGTTTTAGTATTCTTTTATTAACTGGAGTCTGGATTTGTTAACCACTAGGACGTGCTGCTACAAATGTGTAGAGACTGAATTGAGAGCATGGAGAGCAAAGGCCCACATACATACACATTTTTGTAGTATTTATTTTTAGTATTCTCTTTAATTAACTATGAAGATAGTTGAGTTTGGAGATTGTTGAAGGAAGAATGACAGAAGAAGACTGAGGAAAAGAATCAGAAGAATTGGAGAGTAAAGAGCTTGAGAAAGAGTCAGAAGAATCCAAGCTGTTCTCTGGTGTACTTAGAATTACTTTTAGTAGAAAACCAGAAAACTGTGTCAGACTGGCTTAGCCGATATCAAGTGAGGCTTTTGTTTGTTTGTGGTTTTGTTTTTGTTTAGGTGTTGTATTGTTGTGGGTTGGGTTTGGGTTTTTTTATTTATTTTTTTTTTCTTTCAGCCCACAGAATCTTACACTTAGGTAATAAACAATGTGCAATATTAGTGATCTAATAAAGCCCACTATCATAATATGAAACTCTCTGATACTTTTTCCAGTTTTTCTTGTCAAACATACTCAGCAGCCAAACTCATCCTTTAACCTAGGCACTAAATTCTTGTCATAGGCATTTTGTTCAGACTAAATATTCTTTCAAGCATCCTCTATTGTATTCAGAGAAGAACGGGAGATATTTGGAAAAAAAAACCATACTTTCTAATAAAACAGATGCCAGGTAAAACTGAGACAGAACCAGGGAATACAGCAGTATAGTTGCTACAGCTGTCCAACTCTTACCACATTTTGTATGGACCTTGGTGTCACCAGTAAGTGATGGCATTCACATACAATTACATATGAATTTAACAGTTTTTTCAGTTTTCACTTTGTGGGGTGTTTTCCCAATAAACTTAAGGAATAACTTCACGCTGTGCCTGGTGAGAGTCTGTATTGTGACAGGAAATATTATGTATTAAGATGAAGTGCCTTAAATTAATTTTTTCACATGTAATCACATTTCAAAATCAAGTGCATTACACTGGAGTGACATTAAATTCTTTTCTGATCACACATAATCACATTATGCAATATTATTCACAAACTCTATCTTAAAATTGATGGTAGTTTTACTTCCTTATTCCAGAGGGAAGTCTGTTCCTCAAGTATGTTGCTCTGTTGACTACACACTTTCATCTAATACCCAGACTAATTTTATTAATGCTCATGTTATATCCATTTGTTCCTTTGCCAACATTATCTTTTAGTTTGTGTAGTCTGGCAAGATCTGTTAGGGGAGAATAAAGAGCCTGCAGTATCCAAATCTTTTTTTCCTGTTTTCGAATCAATACGTAGTGTAGCCTGTTTTGTATTTGCCAGTCATGTAATTCCTCCATCCCAGCTGAATTACAAAAAAAAATTACAATTTTTTTTTTTCTGTTGAACCTATTAATTCAACTGCTGATTCCTAAAGAATTATGATGTGGTGTTACATACAGCCCTTTCCATTTGAATGCTTTAGTGTCTTGCATTTCGCCTCACCTTGCAGAGATACTTACTATTTCTCATTAGAAGCATTGCTTTTGCATTAGTGCTCAACATAACTGTCATTATTGCAATTGAATTGAAATGTTCATTTAGTTAACATAGGTAACGAATATATTTAAGAAATGCCTTTTCTTTTATGTTACATAGATTTCTTATAAATTCTGCGTTTGATGCATAGCTGTTTAGCTAAATCCCAGCTCTACTCAGCAGACTTTTTATCACAGTTTTTCCTGAAATCTTTAACCTACATAAATTAAACTAGTTTTAAACTTATCTTTGTTATGCTTTCTTGGTTTTTTTAAGTCTGATACACATTGTCATATACCAACACAGTGTTAATATGAATGATGTGATGATATGGTGTCATGTTACTGAAACACTTGTTCTGAACACTGCTAACAATTTTATTTCTCCTATGAACTTTCATGTGTGCTGTTGTTTAAACATATTTTTAGGTTAGTAATAATGTTGTAATGCTCCCGGTTTCATAAGACGCATTATAAACAGTGATTCTGATATGGTTTATTGTTCAATATGGATTTAAAGGGGTATTTGACTTTCTGTCAAAGTAAGATAATTTCTGCCTCGTTCCCAGTATAAAAACGAGTTGACTTCCAAGGAGGAAACATCCTGCAATTGACATGGATATCTCCTGCCTCTAAATTGTACTTTCCTACTTTTCCTTTTGATTACTGTCTAAATTGATTATTGTTTTTACTTACATAAATAAGATGACACTGGTATGTGAAAAAGAAAAATACAGATGTTATTGCAATTGACTTTTATTGAAGTTTACATTTGTAAACATATAAGTTGCAAAATACATTGCTCTGAAATTGTGAATAACTATTGAGACTTTCTTACATGACACCTATAAATTTTAGAATTTAAGACTTCTTTCTCTCTTTGACTCTTCTTTGGCAACTGAAAGTTTTTGTTGTACAGTTTACTCATGATTAGGAGAGGTAAGTGCCTGGTGAAGCAAAACATTCATGCATAGGCTTGAAACAGAAGTGAAACTACTAAATTCAGCAAGAATACAAAGATGTTTAAAATCAAGAGAAAATTAAAACGTCTTTCAGAAGTGGGCTGTGCACTCTGTAGAAATACTATGTGATTTTCAAATTAATTAAAGAAAATATTCTGTTGTCTTTTTTAGTCTAGAGACACTGAAATAGAAAATGATCATAGATACATGTAAAAGAGAGTATCACTCAGTGTTCAAAATATTTACTATTCTAAACTAAGGGGTTTCAAGAAGTCTCAGTAATCCATTATATGCTAGATAACTCAACCTAACATATTTTGGTTAAGATATTATTTTAGAGGAAAATAAGGATCCATGAGTCATGGAAAGGATTATTACTGTTCAACACTGTCATAGGAATGGTTCATCAAGCTGACAACTTATTTTCTGTCTTACAGATTAAACACAGGATGTGATTTTCTATTACAAACCACGAAGACTCCATCATACTTAGAGAAGTGTCATGGCCAAGAAATCAATCAAGAAATTTAGGCTATCTTACTATTTTGAAGTAAGTATGTATATACAGGCTGTTTTCTTACATGACTAAAAGACATTGCCTGTTTCATAACATAGTGTCCAAAGGTAGAATTAACAATTTCAGAATTACTGTGCTGTACTCTTTCCATTGTCATATAGATGACTCTTGCTATACAACCTAGTAAAGTGCACGAACCACACTGTCACTGTGTACTAGTATAATGAAATAAGCACATGCAGCCAAGGGTTACCATGGTTCGTTGGCTTTTGGGTTTTTTTGGGGGGGCACAGGATGGTGGTTTTTCGTTTTGTTTTGTTTCATTTTGTTTTGTTTTGCTTTTCTCCAGGTTGATTATGTATTACCTATTAGAAGATCCTAGAAAAAAAACAAAACCAAAACCAACTGATAAGAGATATCTGAGCTCTTATATGTAGTGGCAGTGGCTAAATTATAATTGTGTGTATGTTCCTGTGCCTCATGATATTTGCTTTAAAATAAAACTAAAGCTTTCTGTAAAAACTCATAAAGAAGGGCTTCTTATGTTTGGAAGATCTAGGGACAAAAGTAATAAGATATTATTTTCATTTTTCTTTGCATTTAATTATCAGCCTCTGGAAGAATATGGGGGCTGCTTTGAAAAAGTATTCTATTTCCTATAGTTCAGTTACACTATTGCCAAAATAGAATCTAAGCCCTGTGTTAAGAAGACACTAGATTTTTACAGGAGATAGGTAGTAATGTTTTTGAATGTCATCTCAAAGAAGCATGTGAAAGTGGTAGGTGAAGTGAGACCCAGCAATAAAAAACATTGCATATAATGTCACTGTGTAAATTTTTCCCTCTTAATATTTGAAAAAAAGTTTTCTGTGTCTGTCTTCATCCTTAAGGGATTTAGGTTAAAGGACTAGCATAGTTTAAACTTTTCTCTTAAAATATAGTTTGATGAGGTGCATAGTCGTGTTTGGGGTGTTTTGTTTTTAAAGATAGGACTCGAATGGTTAGAATATTTTTTGTTTTCCTATTTTGATGTATTATTTTTTACCTTCTGATAGAACAATCGAAACCTAAACCCATAAAACCTTAGTATTTAAACATAACTCGGTAATTTGTAATTGAAAAAAATTAGCACAAAAGTTGCCTTTTCATTTCTTACTTAAATGCATTTTTTTTCCTGTGAATTCATAAAGTTATATCTTTACAAGCTTGATAACATGCATTTAATAGGATACTACTTCTGTTTTTAGCAGTTTATCCCATTGAATGGTAGAATCTGACTACAAAAGAGGAATGTCTGAAACACAAACTACTGAATATTCTTCTATATGTTTCTGTATCCATCCCAAATTACATTATGTTTTGTGCATCTAATCAAAACAGCTAACCTGACCTTTTTGCTTTTGCATATTTTTCTTGCAATTTTGATCTATTTGAAATAAATGGTGATTTTTGAAATAAATGGAGCTAAGAACTTTTCCTAAATATAACCTAGATTACTAGATAATCTAAATTTTACTTCCAGCTATGACAGGTTTTAAAAAGAAGTTTTAAACTTTGGAAAGGGATCATTGGGTTTTTTTCTACAGTCACACTATTCTGAGACTTTACTGTATGTCTTACAGAAACTTATAGGCCTAATCTGTCTCCAAAACCACTGTTATGCACTAGCAACATCCAAGCAGTTCTCAGAATCGTATGTGTGGAAGCTTGTTCACTGCTTTCATTCCAAGACTTCCTTCAAGCTTATTATGGTGCAGATCCAACTAGCATGTTCTGTAGCTGAACTGGGAGGATACCATGAATTTCAGACCTTATTCTAGGGCATCTCTTACTTAAATGGACCTGGAGATCCTGCTGCTGGCTCAGTGGCTTATTTTGATATTACAGCAGGCCAGTTACGGGCAAGCAGTACAGACAAGAGCCCTTTCTAGAAAACTGGTGACAGTCACTGTCACATTGACAAAGGGAATTTGTAGACATACAGAGGGAAGCAAATGTTAAGGAATTATGGGATACACCTTTGATTCATTGCTTCTTCCTCCCCTTACTGTAGCCGGTTTGAATACTTTTTAAACCCTTCTTTAAGTCTACTCCATTGCATACTTACTTGGAGCTGTTTCAATCTGTTCAATATTAAATGCTGAATTTTCCAGTATTATCCTTCTACTTTTTTCCCTTTCAGATCTTTCTCTCTGTTGTGATCTAATGAGTACACTCTGGCTAGAGATTAACATATCAAGCTCAGAAGTTTTGAAAAGCTTTAATTGTTCATCTGATTTCGTTAACTCTCACAGTCTGTTTGCTGTAGCTCTATAAAACTGTTCAGTGTAATGAAGGACAAGCCAATGGCCAAGAAGAATCACATTCCTGTGAGCCATGGAATGCATCACTGTGATTTAGTTTAGCTGCTAATTGTTAGCAAAAAAAAAAGGTATTGATTAGAAAAGTTGCTGATACAGTGCTAACCTTTGTGACTGCTTCTAACCCAATTTATGTGTCTGAGCATTCCTATTGAATTCTAAAGTACCAACTATGATAAATCAAAATTTATTCTCTAAATAAAATGTTACCAGATATTAAGTGTCAGTTAGGAAATTAATTTTAATTTGTCTTTGCAGCTAATTAACTATTAGCATTTCAGTTCTTTTTATCAGCACAATCAACATTTCTGAACAAATATTTTTTTCACTGGCTTTGCAGTTGGTATTATGGGCTATATATGTGAATATATTTTCACCTTAGTCATCAAATATTATTTTTGCCTTTCATGGACAACTTTAACAAAATCTATTAATTGCTGCATTATACTCATGTGAATTCAATATGTAAATCGTTTAAAGGAAGAAAAGGTCATGGAAATATGTCAGTTCCTCAGACTTTTAGGGTTTTTTTTTCTGATTGAAGATGCCAACTTAAATTACCTGCATTCAACACAGTTAGCAAGCTCAGTAAATACAACCAGGGGTAAAAAAACCAAAGATATGAAAAGGGTTTATTCTCTTTTCTTCAGACTACAGACAGAAACTTTGCTTCATAGTGATTTAAGTTTAATACATCATAGGGGCATATATGTGTGGCATATGTGTGTCTTTGGTTATAAGTCCTAGAAGAAAGGATGTCTTCATAAAGAAAATAAGAATTCAGTACCACTTTATTTTATTATTTTGCATTGCATAGTATGCCTTTTCTAAAATGGTTTCGCAGTTTTTTGTGTTGTTTTTTTCCTGTTTATTTATTTTTTTTTTTTTTTTAAGCAGATTCTTCTTCATAACCAGCTCTAAAGAGCATTTCAGAATGTCTGTGTTGCCATTATTGTAGGACAGAAAAAATCCACGGTGATAGAAATAATTTTCAGATTCAGGGTTAAGACATTTATCTAACATATATATAAAGTCTCCCATCTCCATGGATACCAAAATCTCCAGAATTTATCTGTAGAGAGCAACACCCATGGTCTAATTGCTGATATCTTTATCTTCACTGATAGTCCTTTCTGTCAAAGTAATTGCTTTGCCAATAATGAGACTGCTTGTGTAATAAACAGTTTCTCTATATTAAAAAAAAAAAGAAAAAAGGTATTAGAATATTGCTGAACCTTACTGAACAATTTATCAATCAGAAATTGCAGAGGAACTTAGACAAGTATGGTATTAATAGTGAGATTGGAATCTGTCAAGAATGTTAAAATCTAATACTGGTTTTACAGTAAATTCCAGAATATCTTGACAGTTATATGTGTCCTGAAGACTGTATATTTTGTACAGGCATTTATTTACCCATGAATGTGTTTGTTTTCAAAGGAAGCAACTGTGTACAATCTTAGGTGTACCAGTCAAGTGAAAAAGTGATTTGTACATGTACTTGCAGCACTATCATAGGTGAAAATGCATACAAGTGAATATATGATTAAGAAAGCTGTGGATTTTTTTTCGACTTTGTTTTAGCCCTGACTCTGCCAATTTGATTTGATGGACAGATTTCTAGAATCACAAAATCTATAAATTACCAAACTACAGCAAATAATACAACATGTAATACGTAGAATTCACTTTCTTAATAAAATTTGACTATATTTCCTTGACTGAATTTTTGAAGACCATTCATCAGCTTTAAGGTAGGGACTTTTGATGAGAAGACTGAGTTTATATTAGAAATTTCATGGGAATTAGTGGAAAATCATACTTATTCTGAAATAAGCTGCAGATTCATTGCTTCAGGCTCTGCCCTTAACTTCTGTAGTAAGCACTTCTAATAATTTTAACAAAGATATTCAGATAATAAATGAACACATAAAGTATTTCAGCATACTCATATATATTTATTATTCCTTTTAGTTCTTTTTAGTTTTTAGGCAGAAGTAAACAAAGAGAAAGAAAAACATAAAAGTTAACAAAAAAGAAAGGTGTTTTTATTTATGTTACTGTATCAAGATGGTATATGATGCACTTTTAGGAAAAGCATGATATCAAATAATTTAATACATGCACACTTTGTGTGCTCATCGGCAATTAAAGAGCTGCATATTAACGAGTGTCACCAGGTTATGACAAGCTTAACATTTTTATGGAATTTATCCCACATTGCAATATTTATCTGGTTTTGAATAATCTTATATAAAAATACATGTAACCTGCCAGCTTCCTTTTGGCAAAACTTTTACATTAGCTGAAGTATGATATTCATTCCACAACGTATTGTGCGTAAGTGCTACCAATTCAACTGGGCCAAAAGATACTTGATTCAGATTTCATTATAAAAAAGAAACTTCAATGTGTCCTGCTAATTCTGTCTGCTTGAATTAATCTATCTTCCTTTGGGAAGCTTATTGTCACAAAAATGAAGCAATGCAAGTCTGTACATATATTATTTCTCTGTATCTCTAGAACACCAGGAGACTGATCATTTAGGAAGCAGTTTGCTTTCAGCTTCTCCAGCAGGTGGGTGATTATACATCTTAGGTTTTGTTACTACAGAGATCACACAGATGTAACAGGAAGATACAGTTTGAAAGATTCAGGCTGAAGTTAAAAGTGTAGTTCCCAGAAAGCCTTATTGATTCTGCATTTATATTCTCTAATTAAAAGATGCTGGAAATTCAGGCCAGGTTTCTGGCCACTGTGATGTCATTCCGTAGAAGCATTTTGTTCTATATAGGCTTCCCTGCAAATAGCTGAAAGTAAATAAGGCAAAAAACTAGTTGAAAAAACAAACAAACAAGCAAAACCCCAAGTTAATCACCTCTGTAAGTCATAAAACAGCAGTAAAAAGTAGAAGTACATGTGTTTTTTCCTTTGCAGTAAACCTTTTAAAGGTTTTACTTTTTTAAATGAATAGGACCATTCTCCTACTGGATTTCCTTATCTGCTACAAGGGACAATGTCTTACGCAACTGAATGCAATAATTTTCATATTGTTTTTCTACAATAGAAATAAAACTTTAATCCATTTAAAATAAAATAGTAATGAGTGAGAAGTCCTGCACCCTACAGTATATTTTACAAGGTATAATGTAGGCATTAATATTACATAGCTCCCTTATTTTAGGTTTCTCAAAATCATTTACTGGCAGAGTACATATAATTTGAAACCAGGTCTAAGAATGAATCATTGTTTAGTTGGAAGCTGTGATCTTATAAATCTTGCCAGAACATATTCTCACATGCACTGTAAAATGTCTGGAGATTCAGTGAAAAAGACTGGGTCTGTATCACATTGTTTACTCATTTGTTAGCCATATTTGTGCCTATTTCTTGGTCCTTCTTGATGTTTATTTGGCTTTTACTCTTAGGACTATAGGGGAAGTGGACTGCAAATAGAGCTGAGAACAATTAAACTGAAAAAACATAAAATTGTAAAAATACAAAATAGGCATCACATAGTATCAATGCTTTTGTAGATTTTAGACTGTTCAGAAAATGTCATATTCTCAAACGTATTTTGCTACAAAATTAAAAACTTAAGAAGACATTTACATTACATTGAAATAAATCAATACAGTCCTGTTTTCTGGGAAAAAAAAATAATCAAATCTTATAAGCAATGATAAAATGGCAAATTGAACATTGCATATTAAGTAAAAAAAGTTAAGGTAAACAGACTATTCATGCATGATATATCTATATGTTACATTGCTCCAGCAGCATCTGCTGTTATGAAGAATAAATTTATAAAATGGCTTTCCATTGTTGAATATATGTGTATAAGACTATAAAAAACATCTTTTAAACTATATGTTTTGAAATTCCAGTTTGTAGCTTTATGCATGAAATATTCCATAGACCCATAGCCAAAAGTAATCCCAGACTAAATTAGTTTTTCATAGCAAAGTTTGCTCTTTTCATTCTTTTTTTTTTTAAAGTTAGGGTTTTAAAAGTCCATCTGTACTGTTCATCTATAGAAATAGTGATCAGCAATTAGCTTCATAATTGTGTTCTCATTTTCCACTGCTCATTACTGGGAACACAGGAGCTGCTACATGAAGCAGACAGAACAGTTCAGCAGGTGTTTTTGCTGTGTA
>NW_009919540.1:12327-13277 GCF_000696875.1 Nestor notabilis
CTTGTTTTTTTGCAGAGACATGACTGCAGTCAGAACTATAGAGAGAATGTTGACTTCATGTTGCACCTTGAATCAACATATTTTTTATATTTCTTAAATAATAGTGTTTCATAGGAAATATGTAAAAATACATTCTAATAATTCCAGATAACACTGAGATATTTTATTTATTGTGGAATACATTTCAGAACTGTTTTTAATTTTAAAAAGAAATTGTGCAAAAATATCTGACATAAATTTATGTCATTTATCTTACAACATTACTGTAAACAACAAATTAAAAACAACCTTTGACTCTTGTAAATTTTGTTCATAGCTCCAAACTGTCATCTATAATTTGTCAGGTTTCATGTTTCATAAAAAATATTTTAGAACAGATGTAGTTCTTCTAACTGTTTATATAACCTGCTGTAAAATTAAACTTCTAGCTCTAGTGTGAAAAGAAAATATATATGAAAACTTTAGGCTCTGGTATGAAAAAATATCATTTAATACTTTTCTTAAACATCAAGGTTGGCAGTATTCTCCAGTTCTTAATTTAATAAAAAAATAAACCAGTATCTTAAATCTATTGAGTATTAAGTTACAAAATCCAGTGCAATGTCAGGCCCTTTGCTGAAGGTTCTGTTCAAATTCTGTGCCTCTGAATCTGACGGCAATATCTGAAAAAGTGATATATTTATGCAGTCTTTCCCTGACGTGCATCCCAGTTTTCTAAATCCTTAACTCAGATAATCAAAGGAATTCTTGTCAACATTGTCATTCAGCCCAATCACTGTCAAATGCTTGTTTGTGTACGTTTTGCTATAATGTTAGAAAGATCTGAAGATCTGATTTACCTCCATGTACTAAATTGGTTACACTGGCTGTGTATGCTTCTTCCAAATGCAATGTATTAGCAGATGTTTTCTCTGATTTGAAAGTCAAGCACAAATTTTGGCTGAGCAGGA
>NW_009919540.1:13308-26946 GCF_000696875.1 Nestor notabilis
GAAAGAATGGCAAGAATGTATTTCCTCAGGGTATAATAAATAGCATAAAGCATACATGAGAATAATTCCTCACATGCAGGTTACAAGCAACAATTGCTCAAAATAGTTGTGCGCTCTGACCAAGATGAGTTCACTTTGAAAGAATGATAAGGATTCATTTGTTTTCTGTTATACAATATTCCCTTATGAGATCTCAAACTGTAAATCTTACATTTTTGAGAGGTTTTAATCTAAAAATTCATAGAATAATACTTGTGAGTAATGAAAATGAATATTTAAATGCAAAGTGGTGTCCCTGCTTTGTCACCCTCTCTCTCATTTAGAGACACAGAGGAATAAGGAAGATGAAATGCAAGTGAAGATTTTTCTAAATGATTCCCATATTACATGAGATTTCTTGGGAAGCACAATGAAGCAGTTCTCTGACTACTACAGGAAATTAGACCAGTAAAAGGCTCAGAGACCAGGCTACACACCAATGACTTACTATTGGTCCCATTATATTTTCTGTATAGACACCTCCACCACACCATATGAATGTTATTATCAAAGGTTTTGGCTAAAGCTCAGTGATTGTTCTCAGTTAAAAAGTTCTGTTTGGCAATCTTCTGATTTATTATTTCTTCTATAAGTATTCATTAATAAAAAAAAAATAAAATAGTACTTTGAAAAAAATCTTTATGATCTATTTTTAAAAATTCCAGGCTATGGAGTTAGTATAGCAGCAACACTGGATTCCTCTTGTGGAAAAGTCATAGGGGTATAGAACAGTTGTACCTTTCAGCTAGGAGTGGGTTCATGTTTATGTGCAGATTGGTGAGAGAATTTGCATTTTTGCATTTTTTTCTTTTTTTCGGGGGGGGGGTGGTTCGTTTTTTTTTTTTGGTTGGTTGGTTGGTTGGTTTGGTTTGGTTTGGTTTTTTTATCTTTCCTGATTTAAGTGTTCAAAATACAGGCAATTTGCAAATGACTGCAAATGATTGTGTTTGCCATTTGGAAACAAATAAAATTTATAAAGTAACATTTCAGCTTACAAAAATCCCTCTGCTCAGACAGGTTTATGCCCTTAATTTCTGAATATAGTCCAAATAAAAAATGGAAGTTTTAGTGTCCCAAATGACACAAGCAAAATTACTAGAAATCAGTCTGAAAGGATTTATCCTATATTCATACAAAGATGACATGAACCACAGCTGTGGCTGCAGAATCCCTCAAGCATACTTTCAAGTCCTCGATAAAATGAACAAGAACTTGAAGGGCTTTGCTGGCTCCCTTCTGTTTCTCAAGTGTGCATTCAGACTTGCATAGAGGTTTCTCATATTCTTCACCATGCACAAATGGATGTATAATAGCTTTTTCACAATCTTGGACTGTTCTCAGTGCCCTGGCCACCTACACTGAGCAATAAGGCGACAAAATTGAAGACACTTTTTAGCTTTTATAGCTTATTGATTTTTGTATTTTCAGATGTATTAGAGCAATTTTTCAAACGTATCAACCTTACCTTGATATCTTGAGTGTGGAAAGAGGATTTCACATTTATTAGCTTTGCTTTGCTGAAAAAAATACAGCAGTAGAAGTACTTCTGTGTTATCTCAGGGATATAAATGGTTTGGGTATAAAAAAAAAAAATCAATTCTCAGAATAAAATTCAAAGCTTGTGTTACATAAAAAGCAGACAAAAAAAGGAATTCACTTTCCTAAGTAGGTAACAAAGATGGTTTTAAAAAGTACAGTCCTGAATTGCAGTTGAACTCAATGATGCTCAATATTTTCCAAAAAGGAAAGTTCTATCTTAATGGAGAGCATACAATACAGTAAATAATTCTTTTATTATCTCTGATCAACTGTGACAACATTAGAAAAGGAATACAGGAGAAAAGTCTTCTTCAATGGGAGTACTATTTTCTCAGATCAGAGGCAATGTATGAGCTGTTTCATTGTAAGAATTTTTAAACACTGCAAACAGGAAATTCTACCCTTTAAAAAAGGTGTATAGAGACTGTCTCAAAAAGTGAAGGGAATTCAGCTGTTCTGTTGTTTACTGTATCACGAGTATATTTGTTTCCTCCATAGTGTTCACATCAAGTGGTAATTGTGACCACATCCATTCAAATGTAATGATCTATTTTAACTCATTTTGATGTCAGTTTCATCAGTCTGATCACCTCCTAACTGCTTCATAATACAAATGCTTCTGATTTTGTACTTCTTTGCAGGCTTCTTTCTCCCTCAAAGTAGGAATGTACACTTCAAATTATTTAAATATTTCACACATGAAATAACTCTTTTTGCATAAATGGTCCTTGAGTGTTTCAAATGCTAACATTTTTGCAAATAGTAGTTTTCTATTTTTGGATAATATATTACCCTGGAAGCATCGCAAGTCAAGGAAATACTTGATCCCCCTTAAAAGTTTTCCAATTCAGTAAAACGTAGGGTTTTATGAATAAAAAAGTATAATCTATTATGTGATAAGTGTATAGGGAGGAGTGGAAAAAACAAACCTACAATTTCTGTCAGAAAACAGTTACGCAGTATGCCATTTATCCCTGAAAAAGGATGAGGCAAATATACTTCTGGGGTTGATGTGGCACTCTGAAAATGCTTTTTTGTATAAGCAAACAAAATAGATGCAGGATAGTTTTAAGAAGTCTAAATGAAGGAAAAATATTTTAAAATTAAATTATAACAGAAAAGAAAGTAGGGGGGTTTATATTATACTTCCATATCTTTTCCTGGTTAATCTGCAACTAAGGCATGCAAAAGGTTCCATTTAAGCATGCTCATGCAGTAAACCCATATCAGAGAGCTTCATATCAAAAACCATTTTATTCTTTCCCATGTTTTGAGGTTTTTTCTATCTGATTGGATATATTTATGATTGAATTTCTAAGTAAGACTTTCTGCGTATTTACACAAACTAACAAGCAAATACTGTCTATATGCACATTTCTCCAGTAGTACTATAATCTATCATATATGAATGTAAATATAGATTAGAATTTAAAAGATTTTCACACTTCCTACTGGAGATTATAAAATATTTTGCAAGTGGATTCACAACAAAGTCATAATGTACCCTCTGAATAAATAGTTTTAAAACCAGTAAGCTTTTCCATCTTTGATTCTCAGTGGAAGCATGTCATGCCTCCACTCCTTTCATTAACTATAAAAAGTTTCTAGCTAGAAACTCCAAAGACCATGCACCACCCCTTCTCTAGGAAGAAACTGGCTTGTTTCATTCTATGAAGGACTTCCTTTCATTAAAAGATAGAGTCACTAACACAATGGGTAATAACCACAAAATGCTGACATTTTCTTTAGATATTTGCCACTCTAGCGGGATCCTGAACTCTAAGTTAGGTTTCTTGCTTTCTATAAAACTTTACAGGAAGAATTAGGTTCCTAATCATGCAACATGGGAATTATTTGTACATGTCTAAGCCTTCCTTGGGGTGGGGAGGATTGGAGGAAAATCAACAGATTCCTTTAGCTAATCCTTCTTCCAAAGCAGAGACAAAAGATAGCTGAAACTACTCATTATACTTTTTCTATGTTTAAGAACACAATGTTGAGATCAGTTCTTTGGGTTCAGTTTAGATCTTTTATTTATCAAGAAAGAGCATAAGTGTTTGGGCCTTTCTAGGAAGTTTGAACAGATTTTAAGTTGTTTTAACAAAAAAAAAACAATGTTTTTGTTATGTTTTGTTAATTTCTTGGAAATATTTTGTGAGTTTGTGGTTTAGAAAGACAGTGAAGAAGACAGAAGGAATGTTGGCACTTTTACATGAACCAGCAAGTGAGCAAGGCCATAAGGAAATCCTATCTGGCAATGAAGAATTTTCTCTGCAGCATCCCTGGAAAAATACTGGGCGGGGGAGGGGGGAAACCCAAAAAAACAAAACCCAAAAATAGAAATCAGTGCTTCTTTAGTCCTACAGTTCCAAACAAGGACAGAATTTTGGGTTTGTTTTGTTTTGTTTGTTTGTTTGTTTGTTTGTTTAAATGGCAAATAAATAAATATATGTGAACAACTTCTATAGGGCTAGAAGGAGGAAAGTAGCCTTTACTTTGCATCAGGTCTCCAGCAATGACCCAGAACTTCTATATTTACCCCATTTACCTGTATTAGGAGACAAACACATGGAACTCTCTGACTGATGCCTTATTTGCCTTCCAAACTTGCAAAAAAGTGTGAAAACATTGTGTTCATTCCAAAATTGAACTTCAGAGAATTAAAGTCTCTATGGAACCAGATTTATCTCTTAGTTTCCCTTACAACACAAGGGTTATGTACTTGCATCTATTCATTGACTGCAGACTATTGGATAAGAAAGATTGGTATTGATTTTAACCTCAATTTCTTTCTTAACAGCTTGTACTGCTTACCTATGGTTTACTTATATATTATTTAAATACAGCTGAGTTCTTAGAGGTGTAGCTTGACACTTGAGTATCTAAAAGATACTCAGAATTTTTCTTCTGTATTGCGTTGAAAGGTGCAAATACTGCAGGTACGTGAATGCTTTGTTAGTGAGTCAGTAGGATGTGTATCTGTGTTATAATATCCTAGTTTGATGGTCTGTTCTTTACCAGTATCTTGATTATTCTAGCTATGCAGAATTCAAACATACTAAATTTTTATTTATATACAAATGTGTTCTTTATTAACTTTTCTGTATTAACACTATACTGTTTTCTTACTTAAGGGTCAAATAATATGTTTCAGAGGGAGCAATAAAAAAGCTGTGGGGTTTTTTTTAATTATATTTGTCTCTACTTCGTTATTTTTTTCTTGAATAAGAAAATGAGCAAGCAAAGGAAGAAACTTCGGGGCATGCTATTTTCATTACTCTGCAATAGACATGGTAACACAGCACACACCCTGGAGAGATGACTTTCTTTGTGCTAGATGAAGGTGTAAATCATCTATAAAACAGTTTGCATGATATATGAAGTAAATTACGTCAGAAAGAAAGGGAAATGAATTTAAATTCTGGGAATCATATGGTCTACCAGTCAGAACTGGACTGGAAGTCAGTATAGTTTCTTTTACTCTTTCTGAATACAATTTGTTTTCTTACCTCTGATAAGTCATTTGACTTCTCTGTATCTGCTTCACTTCCCACATTTTTTTGTTTACACTGCCAATTTGCAGCAGAGATGCATTCTACTTGATACATAGGAGCATATATTTGCTCTCTAAGTTTATATTAATAATGAGCTATATTTTAAAAATAAATATCTTTAAGAAAATAGTTCTTAAGCCTTAGAAAACTTAAAAAAAAAAATCTGTTTTGATCAACATTTTTTCTTGTTTTTATAGTAAGCCACATTATAAAATCATTATTGACTCTCTTAGCTTCCTAGGTTACTTCTAGCTCACCTTTGTCTAATATTACTTTAATCAAATAATGTGATTCCATAACAATCAAATCACATATCAGGTTTATAGACAAGTATATAATATATATACACACATATATATATACACACACCCTATGTTTATATACATGTGTATATATACGTGAGGTATTCTGACCCACGAGGTTTCTCCTGATTAGCTGATTTTCACCAGGATGACAGAGAAAACAAACTTTAAGAAGGAATAAGTTCTTGAGAGAGTCAGGAAGCCCTTCAGGCATCAATCACTACAGCACATTCAATCTGGCAGACAACACAACTGAGTAAATTGATCATCTAACTTGGTGGTTGAGCTAGAATCTTTTTTTTATGCATCAAAGCAAAAAGTCAGGTAAAGATATCAATTTATATTTACTTATTGCTCATATAGAATAAAGAAGCTGTCATTCTGAAAAAAGATCAGAAAGCTGGTCAATGTATCAGCCTATAGTGAGAATAGTTAAAGATTCTCAAACCTGAAAAAATTAAAATATTCATTTCAGGTTGGGATTTAAAAGATCAATTTAAAATTCTTGGAAATAGTTGGAGAAATATCAAATAATTTTCATCAAGGTTTTTTTGGCTACTCTTGAAAGTAACATTTTTAGGTACAGAATTTGATTTAAATTTTCCAATGTATCATCTGAAATTCTAATTAATATATAGATATTGTTCTATTCAAACATTTGGAACATTTTGCTTTTCATCCTAACTGAATGCATGGCAGCAAAAGAGAAAAAAAAAAAAAGAGGGGGGGGAGGGTTAACATCAAGAAAAATTTTTTCTGATTTAAAATAATTATGATTTTGTGATCAATTTAACTCTCCGGGTAACAGGTATTCTAACATGTTCATTAGTTCGTCTAGTGTTCTTATTACTATTAACATTTTCTTCAATTTTCTTCAACTATCAGAATTTATGCATATAAATTATAAATTTATGCATATAAACTATAAGAAGTAGAATGCATATAAAAGCATTGTACTTGAAAACTAGAGAAAATAAGAAACAGAGAAATCCTTGGATATAATAAGCTCATGTTATAATCACAATGATTTGAATTTTGGATGATAATGAAACATTAAGACAAACAAACAAACAAATAGATATCCAGAGAGCGATAAAACAAAGAAGTCAAATTCATCAAAAATGAAACAACAGAAATGTGAATGTGTATATTCACTTACTGTCTTTATTGAAACTTCTATCAGGAAGCTTTAGGAAGTCATTTCTAGGAAATTGCTTCCAAAAGATTGATTTTTTTTTTTCCCCTGAAGTATTTAATTTTCTGTGAGGAATTCTTCATCTTAGAGTGAAATCCACCAGCTCTTATAGTAACTAGGAAGGGTTTTTTTTAAAACCAGAAGATGGCAACCAGTCGGGATACTAGAAATATCATTCATTTCCGCTGCCTTGATGCTGAACAAGAATTACTAAGTTATTAGCCCATGTTAAGTCCATAAAAAATTTACAAATGGCCAAAATATATTTGCAACTCAAGTTTCTTTTTAAGAGTCAGGAACCAAGACTGAACTCTAATCAATAAGATTAATCAGCAGCTGAGACATAATTCTATAAAATATATTGTAGACCAATACACCTCAGAGATGATATTGTTCTTGTTACCAAGTGAGGTGTAACTGAAGGTTCAATTCACTTCATTAATTCCTCACATTGCTCTATTCCTGTGTGGGTGTAAAAAAATTTTTCTAGCTCTTTGTTCCACTTCATTTACATCTGCATTAATTGTTTGGTAGATCATTAGGAATTCATAGTGTAGTTGATGGCCTGTGAAAATAGTTGAACTCTGCAAATTATAAGGGCTTCTGACTTGCTGGACAGAGACAGTACTTCATTACTTCATTAGAAGTAAATTTGGGCAACTGTATCTCCAATTACTACCTAAACCACATCTTTTTCATCTCATAGTGAATCTCTTTTAACATCTTACAAGTTATGATGGCATTATTTGCAGACTGGGGATTGTGTAGTAGATAGAAAAGTCAATTTTTTTTTTTCAGCTAGGCACTTTCTTTTTGATATTTTGATATTTCTGACAAACTATGTTTGTGATACAGCAAGAAGAAATAGATAGTACTTACCAGTTTGATCAGAGAATTATTTCTTTTTAATTTTAAAATTTTTTAGAAATATTAATTTTCCTGACTGACCTCTGAGACTATCTGAACATACTAGGAATATCTTTGTCTTTCCCTTAATTTCTTTTTAAAGTAATAGCTGTTTCTTAAAAAATAAAATCAGAGACACTGCCCTTGACAGACCATTCAATGAAGGCCTGAATAGTAAGTTGCATTAAGTTGTCCATCTCACATCTCTCAATATAAGCCTCCCTTAGAAATATTTATCTAGTTAAAATTTAATAATAAAGTAACATTGATTCCAGTATTAACGAAACCTATCAACATATAAATGACTATGTGAAGGATTTATTGCTTTTTGGGTGGTGACCTCAGCAAGATATTTAAAGTTAGGAGTTTTTTTTTAAAGGAATATTATTTCTAAGTGATACCCAATTAACTATACCAGTGTGGATGCCTGAGACACCTGGGTATTGTAAATGCTGTCTAGAAAAAAAGAATGTTCAGTTCAGATGAACTGAAATAAAACAAGACTATTGAAAATGCTATAAAAGGAGAATATATATTGAATTCTCCATACTATTTTGTCAACTAATTAAAAAATTCCATTACCTTAGTTGATAGAATTGTTCATGAAAGATAAAAATATTCATTGGCACTTTTGTCCAAACTTGGAAAGAATTTAGAAGTGTCTCCTGTTCTACTACATAGTTTTACCTTCTCCTTTATATAAAATATCTGCAAATGGATTCTACTTTACTCAGTAAGACCAGGTAAAAATACACGTAGTTTTAACTAAGGAACTATTTGAAGCTCAGTTCTGTTGTTTAGCTTAATAAACAGACATCTCTGAATAACAAACAAGAATGAAAAAAAAAAAATCTGTTTTGATTATTCTATTGTAAACTATTATAAGTTTAATTTAGTAATTTTTTCGTATGGTCCTGGGTTCAGCTGTAGCAGTCATTTTTTCTCCTTCTTGGTAGCTGGTGCAGTGCTGTGTTTTTGACTTTCAGCCTGGGAACAACACTGGTAACACTGATGTTTTTAGTTGTTGCTATGTAATGTTTACTCTGACCACGGAGTTTCTCAGTCTCATGCTCTGCCAGGGAGGAGGGGAAGCTAGCAGGAAGCAGAGACAGGACACCTGAACTAAACTGGACAAAGTGGTATCCATACCAAGGCATGTCATGCCCAGCATATAAACTGGGAGGAGTTACCTGAAAGGCCCAGGTTGCTGCTTGAGTCAGACTGGGTATCGCTCGGTGGGTGGTGAGCAATTGTATCCTCTCCCCTTGTTATTTCCCTTATCATTATTATTATTGATGGTAGTAGTAGTGGTTTTCTATTATACTTTAGTTACTGGACTGTTCTTATCTCAACCCATGGGTTGATTCTCCTCCCCATCATTCCAGGAGAAGGGGGAGGAAGAAGTAGGGGCAGTGAGCGAGCAGCTGCATGATTCTGAGTTACTGACTGGGCTTAAACCATGACAGAAATATACAAGATCACAATAAACATACTTTCATTTGTAACTAATACTCCTGAAAGAGAGAGATCAGTGATTTGTTTGGACTAGTAAGTAACACTCTTCTACGCCCCTCCCCTCCACCCAAAAAATACCAAAATAAAAATAAACAAAACAAAACAAAAAAACCACAAAAAAACCCCAAAGCCAAAACAAAACCAACCTGAAAAATTCTTGAGCAAACATGTCATTCTTCATTCTTTACCCATGCATAAGATCCTATGGTGAGAACTATGATTCTGAAGGTCTTTAAGGCTGTCTAAACAACTTACTCAGAATTTAATATTTTTACCTGAAAAGGCAGTTAAAGTGACTCCAACCCATCAGTCACTATTAAATATTGTCCTTCTGAGCTAGGATAAAAGAGAATAGAAAGATAGTAGAGTCTGATATGTATCAGCTGGTGACAGACATTTCTGTTGAAATACCATGAAGTATATAAACATATACAATTGAGTGGAAAAAATAAAATTAAACAGCATATTGCATTTGAAGTTGTTTTAAAATTTTCTCAAAGTTTTAATTTCACAGATAGCAACAGTTCTAGATGAAAAGAAGCATATAGGATGTTAAACATCACTGCAGTATGCCAGGAATAATACAGAATAACTTATTTGGTATTCTGTGCAGATAGCAATGAAACCATTTGACTCACTTTTCTTCTAGAAATTTTAGTTGTTCTAGAAGAGATAGTGTTATCTTGATTAATTATAGCCAAGTCTATACTATAAAATGTCATGTATAATAAACATTACTGCCCACAAAACATCAATTGAAATTGAAGAAATAGAATCCTTCAAAATGTGATCTTAATTCCTATGAAAAAATCATGTTCCAGCAAAATTATATATCATCATATGTCAATATGAGAGGAGTTTAAATGCTGATTCATAAATCAGCCATCTCCAAAAATAAGTCAGCATGTACAACAAATAAGGATTCACAGAGATCTGAATCAAACTATACATGGTATTTGACTGATGACTAGATAGTAAAGATAGTTATTAGATATCCAGAAACAGTAATTACTCCCTGCAATCTTCTCTGAAGCAGAAAGTCAAAAAAATATACATGTATAAAACTTTATAGAATAAGCACTGTATCCAAAACGGACAGTGATTGTGTGAAAATAATGAGAGGATAGGTGGTTAATTACATAAAGATATCTAAATTTTTTCATTAAAACTTTTCTTTAAAAATCTTCATTTCATAAGGACTCTCTATATTTTTTATTGTTAAAAAGGCCAAAACAAACTTTGAGGTGATGGCTGAAAAATGTATATTCCTGTTAATGTAAGTATGACCCTTACTAAGACAGAAGCTTAAACAAACTTACAAGGAATATTTTAAGATACTCCAAATGGAGATCAGTGACAAGTGGTGTTCCTAAAGAGGTGGTAAGGGGACTGATGCTGCTCAGCGCCTTTGTTGGCAACATAAAGAGTGAGATAGATAGATGCACCTGCAGCAAGTCTGTCAATGATGCCAAGCTGTGTGGTGCAGTCGACATGCTGGAGGGAAAAGATGGGATCCAGAGGGATCTTCACAGGCTGGAGAGGTGGGCCAATGCTAACCTCATAAAGTTCAACAAGACCATGTGCAAGGTCCTGAACTTGCATTGAGTTACTGAAAGGGTGGTTGAATATGGGAATAGGCTTCCTAGAAAGGTGGTCAATGCCCTAAGCCTGTTAGTGTTTAAGAGGCATTTGGACCATGCCCTTTTGGGCAGCCCTGGATTAATCATGCAGTTGGATTGGGTAAGCCCTTCCAACTGAAATATTCTATGCTATGCTATGCTGAAAATCATTCCTAGTAAGTTGCTTTTCTCAGATTAATATTATGATTTTTATGAAAGCTTTTATTCTAATGTATTTAGAAAGAAGCTGGCTGGTCCACCATATCTTTCCCTCTTGACAAGATTGATCCATTCTGTTTTGTGCAAAAGTTTTCGTGTTTGGTTTTGATTTTGTTTGGTTGGGTTTTGGTTTTGTTTTAGTTTTTTTTTTGGGGGGGGGGTTAGGTTTGGTTTTTTGTTAGGTTTTTTTTTTTTTTAAGAGACTTTTAGGATTTTCTTTGGCTTCCTAGGTTCCTATTCCTGAGCTCGACTTTTTTCTCCATTTCTGCATTCTGCATTTTATTTACTTTCTTAACTTCCTCATTCTCATCTAGCACTTATCTCATATGACTTTTGGTCTCCATAATTTCACACCTTTTTCCTCCTTCCATTATAAACGTAAGAATTAATATTGAAGTAACATTTTAAGCACAATACAAAGTCATCAAAATGTAATCACCAGCTTTTTAATACATTCATTTGTGCAACTGAACTTTCAGAGGTTTTCAAACTTTTTATTTTCAAACTCTCTATTTTCTCCAAAAAGCTCCACAGTTGGTGTTTAGGAACTGCTTCTTTTGAAATTTAAATTTTTACAACTGAAGAGAGTTTCACCGACTTCTTAACTGTTTTAATCACCTAAATTGGCTGAGGTTTTTTTGTTTGGTTTCAAAAAGGCACCATGTTAATCCATAAGTTCACAGAATTTATGTGGCACTAGTTCTGCAAGCTTTCTGTAAATTGTCTGTTGGAGTGAGTATCTTGGGTAAACTGAAAAAAATTCCTTATTTCCAAAGCTTAACATTGAAATATTCATGCTAGTTAAACTGAAGTGGTTCTGAGCATGTATAAATGGGCATCATCTGGAACCCGGAGTACTCCTTCAGAGAGTTTACTCCTGCAGTGGAGTTACTGCTAGAATGAACAGGAGTTATGAGGACAGGCTGAGAAAGTTCGGGCTGTTCAGGCTCGCGAAGAGAAGGCTGAGTGGAGACCTCATAGCAGCCTTCCAGTATCTGAAGGGGGCATACAAGGATGCTGGAGAGGGACTCTTCATTAGGGACTCTAGTGGTAGGACAAGGGGTAATGGGTTTAAACTTAAGCAGGGGAAGTTCAAGTTGGATGTAGAGAAGTTCTTTACAGTGAGGGTGGTGAGCCACTGGAACAGGCTGCCCGAAGAAGTCATAAATGCTCTATCCCTGGCAGAGTTCAAGGCTGAGTTGGACATGGTCTAGTGTGAGGTATCCCTAGGCAGGGGGAGGGGGGTTGGAACTAGATGATATTTAAAGTTTGTTTGTCTGACTTACAATTTCTACTGTCTTAACACTAAGCTATACTTGAAGTCATGCTTTGTAATAGATAAGGAGGAGGAATTGAAATTTTTGTCTAGAAGTAGTATAAGCATGTCAAGCCCTGCTAAAATAATTGCAGATTTCCAGGTAATGCTGCAGTTTAGTGCTACACCATCATGTTACAGAGAAATAACTATCACCATGCAATATTTTATGGCATGATATTCTATAAATATCAGAAGAAACTCTTAGAAATTTCATTTAACTACTCAGTAAACATTAGCTTGATGTATTTATCTCTGGCTGCTTATTTTTTCTGAATAATGCTTCTTGCACATTCCTAGAACTTTATTCTCTAATAAGTTTGAAAGCAGAACGTATGTTGCAGCCAGCTGGAGGATATCTGTGTTTGCTATTTTTTTAGGTGGTGTCCATATTCTGTTACACTGGAAAATAGCAGCTTGCTTTCAGCTTGGTTAACATATTTTAAAATAGTTTCTGCATCATTGTCATCCCCCTCTCCTTCTCATTGTTCTTTATTCTGAAGCCATGGGACAGTGATGATAAGTTGACAACTTTTTCCTTCACTGTCTTAGGAATAATATGATGAAAAACTTGTTCTTACATTTTTTATAAGCAAGTTAAAATAGAGGAAGGAGATGTATAGAGTTATGAAGGCTTCAAAAAGCCCTGTAGCAAAATAGGAAGAAGCAAAGTGTGAATTTGGTTGTTTTGCAGCTGTCTGATTTGTAAAGAACATTGACTGTCCAGCTGAATCTGTGAGCAATGTGGAAAAAAAGAATCATTCTGCCAGGAGGGAAAATATCTCTGAAGAGATCTTGATAAATATCTAGCTACCCCATTTCCTACAACTAGATGAAAACTGAAAAGCTTAGTCCAAGTCATTTCCTGGATTTCCTTGTAATATACCTTTAGCTCTAATCCTAAACCTTGTCTATCCCTATTCTTAAACCTAATTTCCTGTGAAGGTAAGGGGAAGCTGTATATGAACTAGACTGGCTTTTGCATTCTGTGAAGTGGTGATTTGTAGAAGAGTAAAGATATTTAACATTCACCATCCAGATAATGGTAAGGGAAATTGTTAACAGTATTGAATACATGTGTTACAAACTAAAGTAAGCATATTCTAGAATCAGATATAAATATGTATTTCTGTTTCAGAGAATACTTTACTATGCTCTCAAAGCATCTATCAATCTCTAAAGTATTTATATTTCTGAGAGACCTGTGAACTAAAGGATTATACTAGTTTTAGAGATTCAGCTTGCGTCTGTGCTGTTAGAGCTCACTAAACTGAGTTGCCAACTTTTGTGCGGTCATAGCTATTGAATAATTTTTGTCCTATACCCAGAGCAGTTTAAAACTATTGTAAAGCCTTAATTTCTACTGTTAATCAATACAATTTCATTTTAGAAAGTTAATAGTGGGTAAGAACATAATTCTCTGAATTCTCTGTAG
>NW_009919540.1:27041-45799 GCF_000696875.1 Nestor notabilis
GTTTTGTTTGGGGGGGCGGAGGGGGGTTGTTTTTTTTTTTGGTGGGGAAAGGTTTGTATGTCTTATGGAAGGGATATTACCTTATTGCCTGACCTGAATGAGCTGAGCTGGTGAAAACTGAAGATAGGGTCTGTTTTCTACACTTTCACTTCAAGGAAGCATCCAGCTTTAGGCGTTGCTTCCCTTCTGTGAAGGAAGGATGCAGCTCAGATTGTCAGGTGCTGTGTGTGGGCATCTGCATCCAAAGGAGGTACAGTGATGCAGTAGCTGCCTGCGTTGTGTGTTAGTCACTGCATCTGTGAATCCTTACGAGCCTCTTGAGCCAGTGCTGACCACAGCAGCTTCTTTTGTCCATCCTGTAGCAGCCTTTTGGCTGGTAACAGTGAGGCAGTGCTTAGATACTGCTTAGGTTGAGAGAGCATCTTCTTCCAAAGCCCCTTTCTTCCTCTATGTCTTCAGAATGCAACCTCTTGCCCTGAGTTTTTTTGTATTTGCTCACGGCCAAGAAGCAATTTCGTTTATGTTGGCAGGCAGATCTTTTAATTAAGAATTGATCGCATCTTGGAGCTGCCCAGATGAGGACAGAAAAGCTTTATTTCACCAAGCAAAGTACTTTTCAGAAGGGGGAACAACATAAACAGCCTTTGTTATGTCTTCAGAATGCAACCTCTTGCCCTGAGTTTTTTTGTATTTGCTCACGGCCAAGAAGCAATTTCGTTTATGTTGGCAGGCAGATCTTTTAATTAAGAATTGATCGCATCTTGGAGCTGCCCAGATGAGGACAGAAAAGCTTTATTTCACCAAGCAAAGTACTTTTCAGAAGGGGGAACAACATAAACAGCCTTTGTTTTCTTATGTACTCTTGACATATGCAACTGTCAGCAAGGAATGTGGCTTTGTAGGACTTAGGGCACTGGATTTTGAACACTAAAAACTGAGGCTTTGAAAGAATACTCTGCAAATCTTGCATTTCTCATGAGGAGTGTACACCCATGAAGGTATTTTGAATATGTACTCTTCCACTGGTTTGGAATGGGATCCTTCAAAAGGGAGAAAAAGACTTTTCCAAAGACTGTAAGCAAGTTTTGTTTGAAGGAGCCTGGATTTCATTGTGGAATGCAAGACATTCTTCCTGACTTTCCCAATACGTGACACTAGCCTTGGTTATTAGGAGTTAGTGACCTGTTAGCCTAATGTGTGTGACTGCTGCACTGTGGTCAGGACATTCTCAGGGGATTGGGTTAAGAAGCTTTGATGATACTATGGATCTAGTACCCAGCACTCCCTCAAAGCTGTGTGGCTCAGGGTGTTATTTCTCCAACGGGAAACTGAGTGCCATGAATGGCAAAGTTTTTTTGCTAGAGAACTTTAAAGTAATTCAAAGCCTCCCAAATTATCTCCCCTCTGAGGAGTTTTGAGATCCCAGACAGCTCAGAATAGACAACAGTGTTAAGTTCTGGGCCTCTGAATGCAAGAGAGACATTGAGGTGCTGGAGTGGGGCCAGAGGAGGGCAACAGAGGTGGTGGAGGGCCTGGAGCACAAGTGTGACGAGGAAGGCCTGAGGAACCTGAGGGGGTTTAGTCTGTAGAAAAGAAGGCTCGGGAGGGACCTTATCACTCTCTCCAACTGCCTGACAGGAGGATGGAGCCGGGAGGGACCTGGTCTCTGCTCCCAAGGAACAAGGAATGGGACAAGAGGAAATGGACTCAAGCTGCACCAGGGGAGTTTAGATGGAGATGACAAACATTTCCTTCCCCAAAGGTTGGTCAGGCATTGGAACAGGCTGCCCAGGGCACTGCTGGAGTCACTGTCCCTGGGGGGGGTCCCAAACCCTATAGATGAGGCCCTAGGTGACATGGGTTAGTGGTGTCCTTGGCAGTGGGGGGGGCAACGGTTGGACTTGATGATCTTAAAGGTCTTTTCCAACCTGGTTGATTCTATGTTCTATGTTCTAAGAAGTAAAACACACTCAGTAACATTTATTGTAATGGAAAGTATGAATTTGCATTTCCATTCTAATAGGACATTCTTCCAATTCCAGTGAGCTGAAACACATACAAGACATGTTTACACCCTGATGTGGCATATTATAAATAATGAATTCTTGTTTGTGCATTCAAGAAGTGAAGGGACTGAATCAGACATACCAGGCTCTGCTTATTGAACAGCAAGAGAAAGCACACTTTGCTGAACTATCCTACCTTTAGGGTACAATCCATTACACCTGCTGTTTTCTTCAACTATACATGTGATTTGAGAAATAGCTGAAAATTCTTCCTGCTTCAGGATGAATTTTTTTATTTGGCATGGATCAAAATGCATGGCAGAAACCAATAAAAATAGTGTTTGTGTATAGGCAGCTCATGCAATTGTCCTTGCATAATATGCACTCATCTGAAGCTGAAGATTCACTTACATTGACCAATACTCTTTATTTTTCAGCAAAGTGGGATGAAATATTGTACTATGCTGGTGGGCAAACCCTGCTGCGTCACATCAGTCATTTTTAATCTAGCCAAGAGGACTCATTATTTTCAGGAAAATACATCACTGTGCAAGCAAATATGTTGACAGGACTGAATCTATAATATTTCTATTAAGGTATACCTGTGTTTGTAGTACATTCATTCTGCTGATAGATTAAGTATAAGTACAGACAAGCTCTAGAAAAAATAAATGTTTTAAAGAGTGATTGTTATCATCTTTGACTTTTTGTAGACTTGTTCATAGGCAGTTATTAACACAAGTTATTGTACTGAATCTAGTTACATTGTAATTGTTATTAATTAGTATAGGCAGTTAGAAAAGAAGCTGAACTTGGGAATATGGAGTCTGCTCTTACAGGACCAGATCTCAGTCATTTTTGATCCTGGTGTAAATTCTTGTTTTGACACAGATTTTCCTTTGTCAAAAAAATAAAACATTAAGGAAGACATTTGCAGACATCATCTTTAATTACCCAATATTTTTTGTAAATTATCTTTATTTTTCAATGGAAGATTCTTCCACTAGTGAGGTGATACGATTTTTTATGAAACAGAAACCAAATTCAGTGTATCTTTTCAAGTGAAACATGTATTTGTAGATGCATTAAGCAGACAATTGTAACATAAATATACTTTTTAAATACCTGTTCAGCAGTCAATTCTACTGACTTACCACTTGGAATACCAATAGAAAAGATTGTTTCAGCAATATTAAAATGTTCAGGAAAAGCAAAACCAAAACTTTAAGTCTGAAATTGAATCAGTCTAGTCAAAGAATATTATTCATTGATTGCCATTACTGATTATAATTACAAATTCTTGGGTTTGATACTATTATTCTAATGTCCCAGTATCTTTGAATAAATAGAAATCTAAATTGATTTTAAAGTAATAGCTGATCCAAGCATTTTTTTTCTTACACGAAAATATTTGAACTCCATTTTTATACATTTTGCTATCTCTGTTGTATTAAAGATAAGAGTAATTTTACTAAACAATATTCTTCAGTTAGTGTTTATCCATCTCCTTTCCATGTTCTCCATCTGTGTAAGAAACAGAAGAAATTACCTTTTTCTCATTTATTTGCAGTTGCACTATTATTTTCTATGTGGGGATTAAAGTATAAAAGCATACACAAAACCTCACACTATCACAGGGAAAAACTACATTCACACATTTTGTGAACATTTTTCTGGTTCCTCTGTTATATGGCAACAGCATCCTGCACATGAGTCTTCATTTTAGGCTTGTTCAGGTATGCAATATAATGAATATTTATGTTTCATAAGGAATATTTTCCACTCTTGGCAATAGTATTAAATAAATTACTGACATCTCCATAAACAGTTTCTGTTTTGTAAAGGGGTTTGAGTTTTCTACATCTTGCTTCATGTCAGGTAAGATCAAACCAGAAAGTTTTCTGTGCTCTGAGAAGAAAAGATCTGGACAAATCCTTGCATTGTTAGCAGGTTTGGTTTCTTTGGTTTTCTTGTTTGTTTTTTTTTTTTTTCCTAATTTTTATTTTATTTTTCTTCCAAGAAAATAAAATAGTTCCATTATAGCCATTTTCTTTTGTTTACCTTTATATGTATTTGAATCTTCAAGGGAGGGGGGAAGTCAAACTCAATATCTTAAATATTTCATTCTGAAAACAGTGAAACAAGATGTCAATGTCATTACCAGTAGTTTTCAGTTCAGTCTGGTTTAACCTGAAAAAAAAATTGTATGTCTTATTTCTAACCTAACTTCTCTTCCCCTTGATTTGTTATGATTGTTTTCTGGCAAACTAGGAGGCCACCTGTTCCATACTTAGTGCTTTAGTAACTGTAAATTTTCAATTTAGTAAATTATAACTTTTTCATTTTATAGTAAAATTATTTTATAAACAATGGAACCTCATCTTTTTATTTGCTGTCTTATGTTTACTTTTTTAAAAAAACACATGCACACAAACCCATCTACCTATGTCACATGTTCCTGACATATTTGTATCAGTACTTACACTGATTTTTTTTTTTCAGAACTTGTCGTGGTTCAAACCCAGCCGGCAACTTGGAACCACGCAGCCGCTCGCTCACTCCCCCCCTTTTCCTTCCTCCCCCCGCTCCCGGAGGGATGGGGAGGAGAATCGAAGGAATGTAACTCCCACGAGTTGAGATAACAGCTCTCCAGTAACAAAGTAAAAAAAAAAACCACTACTGCTACCAGTAATAATGATAAGAGGAATAACAAGGGAAAAGGACACAACCGCTCACCACCCGCCGACCGATACCCAGCCCGACCCGAGCAGCGATCTGGGCCTTCCGGGTAACTCTCCCCAGTTTATATACTGGGCATGACGTGCTGTGGTATGGAATACCCCTTTGGCCAGTTTGGGTCAGGTGTCCTGCCTCTGCTTCCTCCTGGCTTCCCCTCCTCTCTGGCAAAGCATGAGACTGAGAAAAGTCCTTGGTCAGAGTAAACATTACTTAGCAACAACTTAAAAACATCGGTGTTATCAGCGTTGTTCCCAGACTGAAAGTCAAAAACACAGCACTGCACCAGCTACTAAGAAGGAGAAAAAATGACTGCTGTAGCTGAACCCAGGACAGAACTGTAAGTATGCAATAAACCATTCTGAAAATGTTGTTATTATCAACTGAAATTTCATTTCATCAGCATTTTTATATTTGTTTTAAACTCTAGAAAATTAAGCCAAAATTATGGATGCATTCAAATCAGGAGTCTTTTATTTTGATTACTTGAATACTTTTCTCAGCAAGGTAAGCCTTCACTTTTATTTCATTGGTCTGTTATCTTTTCTGCCAAAGTTGATGTAAAATTATGCTGTATGTTTTCTGTTATACTCTGTATATTTCTAGGAACTCCAACATATTTTTATTGTTTCATACAGAATCTTCTATTGACTGCTTTATCATACATGTAAATAGGTAGGTTTTTAAAGAATTGATCACTTTATTCTGTGTTTAATTTGTCAACATGTAACAAGTTCTTAGCCATGTCTTATCTATCAATTCATTAGCTGCAGGACTTACTGAGAGGTGTTGCATAGTTCATATTTCTAAATTGCCATTCCACAGTGAGAGGTACCTACTGTCCCTTTCAGCCTATCTCACATTTATAAGCAGTACAACACAGAATGGTATTGTAAAGGTACTTAAACTTTAAATAAGGTGCTATGTACTTCATGTTCTTTGCACCAGCCGTCATAGTCTCTCAGATATTAAAGGTGATATGTTTGTTTGCAAGCAACATTGTGCGAGGAAAGTGTAAAATGTTTGCAATATTTTGCAGCTGTCTTGAAGTGCCATCTATGGGGAGCAGAAGAAATCATGAAATGGAAGGGACATTAAAAACAGCATATAGGAACAAATATGGTAAGTTCTAGATTTTGCAAAGGGTGTAGATCTGCCTGTATGTTTTTAAATATTTTGAAAAATTCAGAATCTATTTGCAGATAATGAAAAAACCCACATTAAAGGAAATGTCACTGAAAATTTCTCTCCTACCCTAATGGTAAATGCCATGTTTATTTTGCTGAATATCATTGGAAAGCACTACAGAAAACAGGAAGGAACATCAAAGACAAGCAAGATCATCTGCTTAGTTGTATGAGATAAAAGTCAAGCTGAAAGGCTTGTCATTTGGGGAAAGAAATAGAGTAGTTGTAAAGACAAGACTTATGTCTGCAGTTTGCTGCCAAATAGAGCTTTCGAAAGTAGTATCTTCTGCTACTAATAAGCAAAATGATGGTTTTGTTTTATAGGTGATGAGCGTGAAAATTCATTCTTAAATTGGTCTTTCAGGTGTAATTCTTATCCTGTACAAGTAGGATTTCATCCAAAAAACTGTCAAAAAAAGAATAAATCTGCTTTTAGAGGTCTGTAAACTCTAACACACAAATAAAATCTCATGGGAAACATTTGGGAATGTTTCTGAAATACGTTGCATATTAGTTCAATATTTTGTTTGTTCATTGTTGTCTTTCTGGACTTGTTAAAATAAGCGATCCTGCAAAAGAATTATTGCTAATGAAAGGTTGAAAACTTCATTATTTTTTCAGCCTATTCTTTCCCAAAACCGAGGTATTTTTATCTGAAAGATTTGTGTAATTGCCAATATTGTTTTGTACTTTGAATACCATGAAAAGTAATTCGATATTTAGATAAATTTCTTTTCCTTTATGTTCATTTTCCTCAGTGCTGGAGCAATTTGCAGGCTGTCTGAATTTAAAATGGCCAATGAATCTTAGAAAGTTACGGTATACAATACCCACACAAAAAGTAGATTTAATCAATGAAGTGCAATGTATCCTAGTTTTATGACCAAATCATTTAGCAGATAGGCAATGATCAAAGGCAGAAAAAAATACAAATTTCAGTTATCTTTGTTTCTGTCAGACTGGTATTTTTATCTATATTTCTCTGCCACCACACCACTAACAAAAATTATTAATGACCCATTTCATTGAACAAAGAGTGAGCCAGTTTGTAAATATTTAATTTAAACTATACAAAAAAGTGTATTATAACTTAAAGAAATAGCTTTTGGATTTTTTCATTGTGAGTGCCTTTGGATGAACTGATTTTTTGAAGCCAGTGCATTGCTGGTGTGAGAGATACACCTTTAGATACTGGGAATAGTAATATCTTTAATTATATAATTATTTTTTAAAATAAAGTATTGTTTGAGGATACGGTAAGGATGTTAAAGTGAAATAATAATTAAAAATTCAATATCATTATTTATCTAAAAGAGACAGTTGCCAACATTTTGGTCTTCTGACCAAATTGACTGTAGTCACTGGTAATTATTTACTCATTCCTGAAGAATACATATTCAGATGTTTCCTGAGAATACCAAACTAGATTGATAGTTATAAGGCCACCACTTTTCTACAGATCACTGGTTATGTGTACAAGAGAAAAACTTAACATAATAAAGCTGAGAACAAAAGAATTGTTTTCCATTTTTTTTCAGTAGATGAACTATAGACCATTGTATTCTCTTATCCTACCTTGACAAATCACAGAGCACAGCTTAGCGGGTAACTTTTTCGGAGAGCAATATGTCTGTTTACTTATGGTGCATCATTATTATTGAAAAGTACTGAGCACTGAGTGAAGTTCAAAGCTGTATGTACAATATTCGTATTTCAACTTGTTAAAAATGAAATCATTTAATGAAAGACTGATTAGGAAAAGGAAAACTAGATTGAAGGAGTGAATAAATTACTTTGATTTTTATAACAAATTGACTTTGCCGTCATATGAAACTGGAATGCAACAACAGCTGTTTAAATTTTCAGCCTTTCTGAAACAATTCAATAATTCAAGTTAGTCTACTTTTAGTACTTGAAACATAAAGGCATTATTTTACACATCTTAAGTATTTCTTCAGTAGCCATGTTTTGAGAATATCATACATTACTGATATCTTACTTTCTTCATCTGCAAACATTTAATTATCATTTATCTTTGACTAAGGATGTCATCTGGATTCTTTAGCTTCCAAAGATATCAGACTAACTTGGAAATCACTAAGCTTCTGTTTTCACTGTGGAGATGCTGATATTTTTTGAGGAACTACTAAGCTTTCTTATAACATACTATATTCAGTATTTATCGAAGAAGAGGGAAAGTAGGAAATTCTTAACAGTAATAAAACCACTCACCAGGACAATGGCAATATGGAGTAACCCAGAAAAACTGAAAACCTCAGTCATTATTCTCTGTAAGGAAGTTGTCATCTGTAAGGAAGCAGAACCAGTTCATTTGCAATCTAATCAGATTTAAACGGATGATAAAACCTGATGCCACAGAATTATTCCTTTTCCTCATGAACTGTTGGGGAATAATAACTCCTCTTAAACACCAGAGATCTGGTAGGTCATTAGAAATGTGCACCACACACCTCTGTCCCACAAACGTGAAGCTGAGGCATTTTGCCTGACAAGCTGAGACTCCAGATGCTTTTGTGCTGATACTGGTTCTGGAAACAGTATAGTCGTGTTTGCAGTCTTTTGTATATTTCTGCTTCATCTCTGCAGAGGTTAGCCATGAGACTACATAATCTTTCACAACTAATTTAACATTAAATATCTGTATTACCATAGAGGATAACAATTTGGGTTTAGAATTTGCTATATGGAAAAACAATGAGAAAAAAAAAATCTATATTAATTGATATCTTTCAAATTTATTCACTTCAAGAGTGGAACATGATCTAAGGAATTTTTTTAGCCATTCTAAGATAAAGTCTATCAAAAGTTCAATTATTCATAGTTAAGTGATGGAAGATAAGAGTTCATAATCACAGGGATATGTACAAGAAAACTTTTGAAAATTGTTTTACAATCATGATAGATGAAATAAATTCTCCAAGAAGGGGTTCTAGGTCCTTGAGTGAAATTCAGGGTTGATGTGTTTATCATTACTTCCTTGTAATTCTATAAATCAAACCACAAAGATATTTGTTCTACCAGGGCCAATGTCAGCTATGTTCTGAATTATCAAGTTGAAATGATAATGGTTTTAGAAACAACTGATACTGTAATGGGAAGAGATTCTGAATTCACAGGTGTATTGCAATATAGCTGTAATCCACAATGATCTAGTTGCCATACAAATAGTAATAACTGTATACATGTGAAACTGATGAAAAGTTGACTTCCAAAACATATTTCAATTTAAATATTTTTAAACTGTTCTAAAAATCTAAGATGATGTAATGCTTTTATTTGTACTGTTATTAAATGTATCTGTTCTTAGTAAACAAGCGTCTGCTTATCGATCTTTTTGTCAAGCATTGCACAGGCTGTCCAGGGGAGAGGTAGAGTCACCATCCCTGCAGGTATATAAATGATGTGTGGATGTGGCACTTACAGACATGGATTAGTTGTGGACTTGGCAGTGTTAGGTTTGTGGCTGGACTCAGATCTTCTTAAGGGTCTTTTCAGATCTAAATAATCCCATAATTCTATGAAACATTTCAAATAACTTCTTGTGACAGCTGAGGAAGCTTATTCTGCTAATTGACTATATATGAACTTGGCACTGTTCACAAGCTTTCAAGTAAAATAACTAGAGTTTATGAATAAAATAGCAGTGGAGAGAAGGTAAGAAAGATCTCTACCTTTACCAGCTATAACTCTTTTCTCTAATTTACATCTGAGAATATATGAGATCTAAAAATGTTATGGAAAACATGCATTTCTTATCAGCTGCTCATCATGACCTAAGTATATGTGCAGCTGCCTGCAGATCAAAATATCACTGACAATGAATTCCTCTGTAGTAACATCCTGTCATTTCCAATATTTCTCCAATAGAATTTAACGTATTTGTAAGCATTTAGACTATTGTAAAAGGGATATTATTATGTAGTACATGAAGAAGATTATAAATAGAGTAATGGGGAGAAAGAATGAGTAAACCGTTTCCTGAAACATGGGAGAAAGAGTACAAATAAAGATCTTGGCCTCATACAAGCAATAAAGACAGCTATAAAGAATCCTTGAAATGGTGGGCAACAGAAAGCTAACATACATAAAATGTAAATATTAACACACTTAAAGACACCTGTATTTTGTTCTATTACAAGACAGGGAAAAAAAAATCAGAAGTAGTTGGGAGGGTTTTTTTGTTTTGGTTTTCGTTTTGGTTTTTGTTTATTATTTTATTAGTTTGGGTTTTTTTTGTGTCTCTGGATAGGTACATAAATAAGTATGAGTGAACCTGAAGTTTAATAAATCAGAGTAACTGTTGCAAAACAAGACTAACATTGCTAAATGTTTGAATGAATGAGAGCTATACTTTTGTTTTTAATGAACCATTTTATAATGTTACAATTAGGAAACTCCATTAAAGGTGTGTATTTTATGTGGTGATGATGGTGACTTACACCTGCAAATTTATTCAAGTTACCTTTCCAGATATCAGTAGAAAACTTAACATAGCATGTTGGTGTTGTCTTGATAAAACAACTTCATTCACTAGCAGTTTTGAAATCTATCAATAGTGTAATAATGTTCCATAAATACTGAAAAGGTGTTCTACGGGCAGTCCTCAGAGGGATGAGAACCCCTGACTGTCAGTCTAGCACTAAGAATTTTAATGCTCAGATAGGATTATAAAGCTGAAAGATTCACTTATTCATTCTTAATTAGCAAACACTAAAAAAATGTTTTTATTTTCCTGACTTTTAATTCATGCTGCAACATCTGAAGTTTGTCAAAATTATCCAAAGTTTCAAGAAACAGAAAATGAATATTTCCAGCATCAAATGTCGGAAGACCTATTAAGCACCCCTGGATGTTTCCTAAACTTATCTGGAGATAAACTGAATTTTTAGATGCTGGCTATGACTTTAAATTAAAGAATTGCAGTATTGGGCAAACTATTTATAAACTATAATCATGTCAAGTTCTTTTACTTAAATAACAGTTAGAAAGACAGATTTAAAATATATAACAATCAATGAATCATTATTAATAATGCATGTTATGCATTATATATATTGCAATATGATTGAGTTTTTTCCCAGATCAGATTCAGCAAGATGAATTTACAGCTAAATACAAGTAATCATTCCAAATAGAATCATAGAATGACTTGGGTCAGAAGGGACCTTGAAGATCATCTAGTTTCAACGCTCCCTGCCATGGGCAAAGACACCTTCCATTAGACCAGGTTTCTCAAAGCCCCATCCAATCTGGTCTTGAACAGTGCCAGGGATAGGGGAAGCCACATCTTGTCTGGGCAAGCTGTTCCAGTGTCTCATCACCTCTATAGTAAATCATTTCTTCCTAATATCCAAGATAAATCTACCACAGAAACCATTTATACACAGAAGTATAAATCAGAAACCAAAGGAAAATAAGTATGCCATCTTTGCTGACAAAAGTTTCTTAAAAACAAAAAGGGTGTTAACAAAGGACAATTTAAAATTTGATGTTCTCCCATTTACACTGGTCCTTCAGTCACAGAAGTATCAACAATCTTAATTCTCATAATTCAATGCACATGTTGTTAGCCTCAAACTTTTCAGTTCTTTAACACTAAGTGGCACAGATATCTTAAAAGTACTTGGTGGCTCTGAAGGAGATGCTAAAAAAGGTCTGGACAGAGATAAGGATAATCAACAAATTGTGTTAATTTCCAACTAGCACTCCAAAAAATTGAAAGCTTGTTAATAAAATAGTAGTAAAATTACTATAAGCATCTTGCCATAAGGATTAAGAGTCTATTAAACAATTTCACTGCATTAAAAGACTTACCGGTAGAAAGTACTATCAGATAGTATCTTTAAGAACAGCATTAAAGGATAGCACAACAAAACCTTTTCATGCTCAAACACAGGTACAATGAAAGCTTTATGGATTATATAAAAAAAGAACATCTTCTGATCCTTTATGTGTTCTTTATTCTGGAAAGGAAAAGACCACTAAATCTGTTTCTTAAAAAACATATAAATATATATATGGTATAGTTTTACAATCAGATTTAAATATAAAACAAAATAAACAAAAAAACCCCACAACTCTCCTAAAACCCCAGTATTTTTAAAATCAGAAGAAAACTTTCTCTTTTTTATTGTTCCCATATGTCAAAATATATGATCTATATTTTAATTCTGCTAACAGAGCTTTGATATAGTTTGTAGTAAAAATAGTAGAAAATATTTACTGTATTCAACAAAAACATAGTTTTTCTATACCAAAGTTGTGCAACTAAACATGGTGCAGAAAAAATTCCTGATGACAGCTTTGAGAGATGTTTGTAGTCCTGCAGAACCAAACTAATTCTCATTTCTGAGACTACCTTGGATATTGAAGTTACCTTCCAGTTTCCCATTTTGCAATTCACATTTACATTATCTATGTTTTTCACCAAGATAACAGGATCTGCCTTACTGGTGGAGAATCCCAATATATAATTTACAGTCATATATGATAGTCTCCTGACAAATTTGTTTAAACTCTAATTTTCTCCCTGCTCAGTGCTACAGCTACTTTTCACTTCTTAGTATTGTATTTCTGCAAAATTTAAAGAAGCAGCAAGTTATCTCCTTTAATCCGTTTGTCATATCTGCTCCTGTGGTAAGACAAAAATCCTGATATTCTGCTTCAGAACCTTGGGCGACATGGTCTAGTATGAGGTATCCCTGTCCACAGCAGGGAGGTTGGAACTAGATGATCTTAAGGTCCATTCCAACCCTAACCATTCTATGATGATATGATTCTACGAAAAGGGAACAAATGCCATCTTCATCATTCAGCAAGAGGAGCTGGAGAGATTTAGGGGTCCAACAACCGCCATTTATTTTTTGGGAGCTCCTGAGAATGTTCAAGCTTGTGCTACTCTGTAAGTGTGACATATTGATAAAATAGAATGTAACCTTATAAGCCTTATTAATATGTCATGCTTTATCTATTGATAAATCCACTGAAGTTCAGAGCTACCTTGCACAGACAGTGAAGGCAACTATCAAGGGCATAGTCATGAAGGCACTTAATTTGTAGAATTCTTTCTGACTTCTGCAGAATGTTGGAAATCAAGCTACACAATTCATGAAATAACCTCTCCTGTTGTCAACTTTACTGCTCTTTAAGCAGGAAGTTGGAAGAATTGTGTGCAAACTGCACCGTAAAATCTGCAATTATAATATAAACAAATCCACATAAGAAGAAAGAGCTAGCATAAAAGAATAAATCCAGACTTTTCAAAGATACAAAACCCTTTTAATATAGAAAACTAAAAATTAGTTATCTTGCTTTACTTCAGTCTACAATACAAAAACCAAAAAAATCTCCAACTGGAAATCTATTGAACAAGTGAGGTTCATGTCAGTAAATGTGCCTATACAGTGCATTTATGCACTGGCCTAAGATTTCAGGGAGCTAATGACTGCATTTCCTTAGTTATAATTATGTAAATGAAAAGACTGTAAAACATAGACATCTCTGAAGAACCTAGATTACCTAAAACAAAACTAGTGGGAAAAAAATCAAAACAACAACCAAACAAAACCCAAACAAACAAAAAACTCCACCCCCACCAGAACAACAAAAAACCCCTTAACCCAAATCAAATGGAACAGAACAGAGAAAGAGGTTTAACAGATAAAACTTCCGTGGCCCTAATTACCCATAACATTGAACTGTTAGGTGGAAGAAAGTGCTGTAGTTACCAGTTTTCTGCTGTGTAATGGATAGTGAAAATTCACAATTCACAATTAATAAATACATAGTGCATTCAGCAGAGAAACAGAAGTCCACTTTCTTTGTGCTATGTTGTTTCACCAAGAAAGACACTGTATTTATTTTCACTTCAAACTAAAGGCTCTTTTCTTCTTAGGAAAAAGAGCTTACTTCAAAATAAGACTAATCAAAATAAAATCCAGATCTAGGAATAAAATACACAAATTTTTGTGCTTAGGTTTCCTCTTGTTTAGGAAAACCACCAACAACTAAAAAGACTTAACGACACTGATGATGTACACAAAACTGTTGTTCTAAGTCTTTACAAGCATCAGTATATCTAACATAACATTGATCCTGAATTGTTTCATGATATGTCTTAGAGGCTTTATAAAATTTTCATAAACATCATGAAGATTTGTAAAGTTATCCCATCAGAGTAGATATTATGATTTAATTTCCTGGAGATTTGTGCTTCTGTTCACTTCTCTTCTTTTTTCTTATGTTTATTTGCTTTTCCTCCTCCAAGTCCCATCTGTTAATCACACTGTAGCATCACCCTAAGTATTTCTTCACAGTTTTACCTCAATGCCAGATGGGATTTCATCTACACTGAAATACTTGTATCTGTGAAAAGAATTTGTGGAGATTTTTGCAATGCTGATTTAAAGTTTAAAAAAAGAGCAACACTCACCCTAGACACAGTTCTTCACCTTTCACCTTTGTTTTTGGGGTATCATGCTGAAAATTGCTTTTGCAGATGTAAATCTAATGTAATTCTTCTCTGCTATGAAAGAAAAAGTTAAGTGGATGAATATATAAATTCACCTGTATGCAGGCATGCTCTGATACCAAATCACTACTATTACACTGTCAATCTAAATTAGGGCACCTGAGATTAAAGTTAGGTAGTTTTGCTTGCACTTTCTCACAACATGAGAAGTGGCAGATGCAGGATTATTAGCATACAGAGCTAATTCTGCTCTCAAAATATCCATGAAGAAGATAGAAAAGCCATATATAAATAACACAAAAAAACAGAAAGGACAGACTGTACCTTTTCCTAAATATGTGAAAAAAAAGTATTTGTAGTATTCATCATGATGGTAATAGTATAATAATTCAGTTTGTTAGATTTTCTTTTTTTGAACCAGGACAACATGAATGAGTGTGGTTTTCCTATGAAGCTAAACATGTTTGTACTCTGAATTAAAATTTTATGCTAAATTTTAAACTAAATTTAAACTAATTTGGATTTAAACTAAAATTTTAAAGTAATTTTAAACTAAAGTTTTAACCTTAGTTGCTCTTGAACTTGATTGTCTATAAACTAAGCCAGTGAAGTAGCAAACAAAAATAAACTGGTAAAAAAAAAAGCTAAAGCATCATTGATTTCCCATTCATTCATAAATTTTGCCATTTGAAGCACCAGGCCTATTAGTCATTCACAGGCTAATTATTCAACCTGCCTGCTGAAAAATTAAGGAGGGCAGTCTTAGTCCTATCACTCAATTACTCATTGTCATGGGATGCTTTTCAAATAAAAAATATTTACTGTATTTGTATACAATTTCCCATCCATTTTAATGGAAGCAGATTTGTTAAACAACTACCTTATCTTTGTAATATACCACAAAACTAAGGAACAATTGTAAGATTAATAATACGACAAAATGACATATGGAAATATGATATTGTTACAGTTATGAGATCTCACAGAACTTCCAGTGTATAGTGCTGTGTTTTGGATTTAGTCTGAGAATAATGCTAATAACACATCAGTGGTTTAGTTGTTGCTAAGAAGCACTTACCCTGACCAAGGACTTTCCATTTCCCGTGCTGTACCACTGGGGAGGGCCACAAGAAGCTGGGAGGCAGCAGAGACAGGACACGAGTCCCAAACTAGTCAAGAGGGTATTCCATACCACAGCACACCATGTCCAGTATAGAAAATGGGGGGAGTTACCTGGAAAGGACCAATTGCTGCTTAGGTCATGCTGATTATTGGTCAGTGGGTGGTGAGCAATTATATTCTGCATCACTTGGGTTTTCTTGACTTTTACTCCTCTCTCTCTTTTTGTTAGCTCCCTTATCATTACTACTATGATGATGACTATTACTACTACTACTACAATGATGACGATTATTGATTCTCTTCACCATCCTACTTGTGGGGACAGGTTGTAAACAAGCAGCCATGTTGTTGTCTGGACTTAAACCGCAATACATACACTAAACCTCTAAAAGACTTTGTCCAGAACTTTCAGTTTGTAACAATAGCTGCATTAGGATGAGAAGAAACTTCCTCACCCTTCAAAAGACGCTTCAACCCCTGGAATAGCATTTGTCAAGACTTAGATGGATTTGGAAGATTTCTGATTAAAGAGTTTCCGGGAGCTTGTGCTGTCCATCTCTTCCATGTTTGTGTGCAGATACATCCTTGTTTCTACATCCTTATTTTACAAAGACAGGCTGTTCAGCCTGGAGAAAAGAAGACTGAGTGGTGACCTCATAGTACCCTTCCAGTATCTGAAGGGGGCCTACAAGGATGCTGGAAAGGGACTCTTCATCAGGAACTGTAGTGATAGGACAAGCGATAATGGGCTCAAATTCAAACAAGGGAGATTTAGATTACATGTAAGGAAGAAGTTCTTTACTGTGAGGGTGATGAGGCACTGGGACAGGCTGCCCAAGGGAGCTGTGAATGCTCCATCCCTGGCAGTGTTCAAGGCCAAGCTGGACAGGGTTTGGAGCAACGTGGTCTAGTGTGACGTGTCCCTGACTGTGGCAGGGGGTTGGAACTAGATGATCTTTAAAGTCCTTTCCAACCCAAACTATTCTATGTTTCTATCTTCCCTTGTAAAGATTGCAAGATCACTCTACATCAAGATTTTACATTATGATGATTGAAAGAATGCAAAATTTCAGCTTTTATTACTAGTCTTGAGATCTAGCTTATGTTAATCAATTAATTAACTGAATGATTATATAATGATTAATTACATGAATGGTTATATATCTACTTTCATCTGAGGATTGTCCTGAAAAGTATTTGTTTATTACTGTGAGATAATTAGGTAAGATCAAGGAGATTCTCATTAAAAACAAGGAAGTTACTAGACAGAGCACAACAGCTGAGCGTGTCCTTTGGCGAGTAGAGATCAGCTGTCAACAATAAGTGATATCTTTGAATAAAAAGAAAGAAAGTTTGCTTTTATTTAATATTTTCTGCACTTTAACGGCTAAAAACTCCAGTCAGGATCAAAAAACAGACAGCTTTTCCTAAAAGAAAAAACCTCAGTACCAACTTTCTTAAACTTTAATATAAATAAGATACAACTACTGAAAGTAGGAAAAGAGTAGCAAGGATTGGCAGTATATAGATACACAAATAACCTGTTTACTAAAAGATAACAAAAAAAGAGTTTGGAAAGAAAAGAGTTTGCCTAATAGGAAAATTTTATTTATGAAAAAAATGACTTAATTACCATGTAAGAAATAATGTGTTTAATGAAAGAAAACAACACCTGATCTCATAATAACACAGAAAATATTCTTTTCTTTTTTTCTGGCCAGGCAGTGGAGGGAGTAAAGAGTAATAAAGGTTACTGCTGCTGCCCTGTAAGTGAAAAAGAAGCTACTGAAGTTTTTTAAGAACTCTCTTCTAGAAAAAAAAAGACATATAAAGAGGAGAGTTTAGGCGACGAGGAGTCTAAGAAGAGCTGTGCTAACTTCGTTGAAAGTGGGGCTGCAGACTTAAGAATAAGAAATATTTAGGACAATTGTCTATTTAGGACAATAGACATTTCCTAAAGCCACTGACAATTCTAAGATCACAGTGGCTATATTAGGATGGTAGAGAAAATATACATAATTTCAGAATAAAATTACCTTTACTGTATGTACTTATGTATTTGAAGAAATTAGTGTTCATCTCCTGCTTTGCAGATGTTGAAGAGGCCAGAACAGATACGATTTTAGAAAGTGCATATAATAATTTAGGAGCTATAGCCATAAAAATTCAGACTTGTTAAATAAAATTATGTTAAAAATGTCAGAGAAGGTGCTATGATGGTCCAGATTGCTGTATCAAAAGTTTTAGAGAAAAACTTAGCCTTATAAGCAATTTACTTCTAAGCTAAAAAATGTAAACAATAGCTTGGTTACCTTAACAAAATATTGTGTTCTATCTGCTGCTTAGCAGGACGGTGCTCAATTTTGACATATGGTTGCTTTAGACTCCTATGCACTGTAATCTCTTACTTTGTTGTAGTCTGGCAAAATTCAACCTGTCCAGAGTAGGTGCAGCATCATCTCATGCTCAAAAGGAGAAATACATCAGACTTTAATGTGTAACACATCAGAACACGTATCATCCCACTACCACTCCCCCTGGCGCTCCTGGTTCATTAGTCTAACATTCAGAATCTGCAGCCCTGAAGTACTTACTACGTAAAAGTGACCGTGGCTCTCTGTTCCTGTATTGTCTGTTGTCGATAGAGGGAGCTGAATATCATATAGGCAAAACATGCCACAATATAAGCATTTGTGACCTTATCCTCCCAAGGTGACTAATATATTTCTGCTTCCTCAGATTTCCTTTAAAAAATTACAAATGGAAAAAAAAAGATAACATGCTTTTAATTTATAATCTATACAATGATAAACCTAACTAATATAACAAATGCAGCAGTATTGTAATAGGAGAGAATATGAGAATGAAGACCTTAGGCCCACTGTAGGAGAGGAAGAGGTCCGAGACCACCTTAAGAACCTGAACGTGCACAAGTCCATGGGACCTGATGAATCCATGCACGGGTCCTGAAGGAGCTGGCAAATGAAGTTCCTGAGCCACTGTCCATCATATTTGAAAAATCATGGCAGTCACGTGAAGTTCCTGATGATAGGAAGAAGGGAAATGTAACCCCCATGTTCAAGAAGGGGAAGGTGGAAGACCCGGGAAACTATAGACCAGTTAGTCTCACCTCTGTGCCTGGCAAAATCTTGGAGCTGAGTCTCCTGGAAAGCATGCTAAGGCAGGTGAAAAGCAACGAGGTGGTTGGTGACAGCC
>NW_009919541.1:0-6460 GCF_000696875.1 Nestor notabilis
CCGGGAGCGGGGGGAGGAAGGGAGAGGGGGGAGGTGAGCAAGCGGCTGCGTGATTCCAAGTTGCAGGCTGGGCTTAAACTATGACACCTGGAGAAGAGAAGGCTGCGTGGAGACCTTATAGCAGCCTTCCAATATCTGTAGGGGGCCTACAAGGATGTCGGGGAGGGGCTCTTCATCAGGGACTGTAGTGACAGAACAAGGGGTAATGGGTTCAAACTTAAACAAGGCAAGTTCAGGTTAGACATAAGGAAAGAGTTCTTTACGGTAAGGGTGGTGAGGCACTGGAATGGGTTGCCCAAGGAAGTTGTGAATGCTCCAACCCTGGCGGTGTTCAAGGCCAGGCTGGACAGAGCCTTGGGCGACATAGTTTAGTGTGTGGTGTCCCTGGTCCTGGGAGGGGGGTTGGAACTAGATGATCTTAAGATCCTTTCCAACCCTAACTATTCTATGATTCTATCATTCTATGAATTCAGTGTCAAAGTAGGCTGTGAAATTGCATTTTTGTTTTTGCAAAGTTCAGGATTAATGATGTACTAAGAAGTCTTGGCTATGGCTTCCTATATATCTTATACATTTTTGGAGAGGGAAATTAATTATATGCCAGTATGAGCAACCCTTCATCAAATGCTGATTTTGAAATTTGAATTGGAATTCCCAAAATTACCCTGCACATCCAAAAATCTATTTAGCAAGCTGCTGCGTAGTACTTGGCAATCACCTTAATAATAAGAGAATGAACAGTATATTCATGTTGTTGTTTTGAGTTTTCAGATTAAAGTTGGCTCTGTTACTATCACTCTGTGTTTCTTTTCCATATGAAATTAAAGTAAAATTTTATCCAAAAAGGCACTCTTTTTTAAATTAAATTAATTGAACATCCACTGACCATAGAACATTGTGTTCAGTGGTACCACATCAATTTTATTATTTAAGGTAAAAGTTTTTTTGAAAGTTCTTATGACTGTGCTTTTGTTATTGGAAGCTTTCTATTCTTATTTCCAAGCAAGTGATGAGTCTATTGAGAAAGCAATAAAAATATTTTTATCAACAAAAAATAATTTTTAAAAATGGTCCATTTAAAATATAGCAAAGTTTTACAGTAGAGTATATACTATTCTGACTTTCCAATAGAGGAATTCAAACCTTAACTCTAATTAACATCTTCATAAATCAACGTAAAGCTTTGTCAAGGCTATTTATCAGCAATAATGTGGAGCTAATTTTTCTAAACAGGGTAATGTTTAATGCACTACAGAAACTTTACTGACATCTCTTTGGCAGAACACATGTATCTTATCACTCAGGAACAGTATCTTTATTTTGAACTGATGCCTAGAGAAAAATTATGTTAGAATTCTCCATGGCCGTAGCAGTTTCTATGTATTTTGGCTTCATATTGAAAAAAACCAACCATTTTTCAAACTGCATGAAAAATACTTTTTTCTCAATACAACTATCAGATTTAATTTCTGCCGATAGAATGATGTGCGTGCTAGTAATTGTAGAAGTTATAACCATGGCCTAAAGCCAGCCCTTAGAAAGCATATGGCACGTACTTTCACACTCGTTCTGGTTATACGCGAGTCTGGATTCTAAATGAGGCACCCTGCTTTAAAAAAGCTGACTTGTATGTGCTTTACTGGAAGCTTTCCCATGCTTCCCACTCTGTGTTCTGCAGGCTTGGCTTTCAACACCTGTGTTCTTCTGGTCCTGAGTGTTTCAAGAACAATGCCAGTTAATTGTGCCAGACTGTCATTAAATATGTAATAATGACAAATGTCAACCAAAAATTAGGATACAGCCGTACAGTTTGCCTGAATTAATATGTTTGAACACTTGCTTTCAAAGGAGGAAAGCAGTGGCTTTACTGTGCCGTTCAAGAAAGGGTTGCTTTGTTAAATTACTATATAAAATACTGCAAACAAATATGAGTAATTTTCAAATGTCATTTTTGAGAGAAAATTTAATGTCATCAGTTTTTTTTAATATCAGTCTAACTGATAAATTCACCTGATAGCTCAGCTATTAAAGAGGCCAGTTTGTTGCTAATATATGACTTCCTTCCTCAACTATTTGACCTACTTTAAAATGTTTAAAGCTGTTTCAACAGACATTTCAAATATTATTCACTAGACAGAAGTTTAATTCCCCTGTTCTCCACGGCTTGTTTGATCAATGAACTGATGCAAATTACTCCTAACAAATTGCAAACTCCCAATAAATGATTCTTATAAACTTTGCTTTACATTATATCAAAGAGATTCTTATTTTCTTCTTCATTTATGGTGCTTTCACAATCCAATTCCTTTAAGACTCAAAAGTCAGAGCGTAAGAAATCGACTTCTACTAATTTACTTTTTTTTTGTCAATTGATTTCGGTACACTGCATTAAACAGTCTGTTTCCAATAATCTATACCCTCCTGACCCTGCTACAATATTGACCTTATGCAGTTCTTCATTCCAGAAAACCTCACTTAGCTAAAATATGTACTTTCTTATACTAGCAGCTTGAAAACTATTTAGTTAGCTGACTCCCACAGATTTTACAGCAGAAAAATAATCAACATAAGAGTTAGTAGACATAGATTTATGATAATTTCAGCATATTTGCATTTAAACTGGTTGACCAAGTTATAAATCTATACAGTTTCCTTGATGGCATTATATTAATACAATTAAAAGGACACTACATAGATACCATAATAATAAACAAAATTGTTATAACTGATAGGTCCAGACATGATGTAATGGGACTTCTAAATTTTTAAATATTATTCCAGTCATACTTCCAGTTGTGACTGCTTATTTTTCAGCTTTTTAGGCAGAAAAACTCATTAAAAGCCTCCCTGAAAAATGTTTAGCCTTGCTAGATTTTTATGGACAAATTTATATGATTTCACTTAAAAAAAAAAAAAAAAGCCTGTGGAGTAAGGAATTATAATGCTGCCTCTATCATTAATATCATATTCTTGATTTTCTTGGCTATACACTTAAGCTTTTTCTACTTAAAGGTCTTCTTGTTCCTTTCTGCCTTGTGAATAGAAATATGATATTTGCTCAGAATTTCAATACCACATTGTTGGAATTCTTTTGGAAGATGTCCAGCAATCACTCATATTCTCAGAGTGGTCTGGTTTGATATTGTAGCCTCACAAGCAAAAAACATATTCTTGAAGAAATATACATTTATTTTTTATTGAACAGCACATTTTATTTATTGAAAGTCTAAATTCTTCGGGAAAAACCGAGTTCACATCAGAATTACACAGAAGTTTACAAATTGCAGACCTGCAAAGTTCTTCTATACTTTTGTCCTGCTATACAAAGTTCAGGTATGCTTTTGTCCGGTTCTATCAGTAGATCGTGTTTCTCCCAAGACACTATACTGAATTAATAACCCTGTTTGTGGAAGAATACTCCAGTATGTGTGATCCTTAAATTTTGAAAGGCACTGCTATGCAGGATGAGAGGAGTCTAGTGTTCCTGCAATTACCTTTTTCCTATCCTGCAATAACTCTGAGAATTAGGCAACAACTAAAGATTAATTCATATGCTACAATACAGGTATCATTACGAGGTTTAGAAATTCCACAGAATTAAATGAAAACCACAGTTATTACTGTTGATACTTAACTCCCATGAGGTTTTATCTCTCATTCAACTCAGATGCTGTCAGCATACTTACCCAGGTTCTGTAACTGGAATTTAATTCTTTGTCAAGACTGTTTTCTGGGCTCTCACTTATACTGTCAAGGATGAAAATTCCTCTTTCTTCTAAGCATTCCATTCAGTTTAAAAAAACTTTTGTCAAAATTTTTCCTAATACTTTGCTGGAGAAGAAAGAGTTAAAGAAGAAACAAAATACAATCAAGCAGAGCAACCCAGCTGGCTGAGGAGGCGAGAGCATAAGATACCAAGACACCTGGCTGAAGAGGAGAGAGCATAAAGATAAGAGACTGGCTGTTCTGGGACTGATTGTGAGACAGTGAGCAGTGTTAAAAAACAAATTATAAGTCAGGAAATAAACATGATAGGCTACAAATAGAACGGTGTGAAAGCTAGAGCAATAGGCTAAAAATAACTGTTGTTAGAATGGTATAAAAAGTTAGAGCAATAGGCAATAAGGTGATCCAGTGCATGATGATACTCTGGGTCCGTGCCGTTAATCTCCACACTTCTGTTCCAGGGATCGAAGGATTCCGCGTGGAGAAGGAACGTAAGCCACACATACACACCCCAAAACTACTAGAAAGTTTATTACAAGCTCTAAAATAGATGTAAAACCCAGAGATATCCCAAGCCAGAAAGACAGAGACTTATAGGCTACCAAAGAACAGATTAGGCATGGATTCTTATCAACCTACACATTTGTTCAGTGACCAGGAGGCCAGTTCCAAGGTGTGTTGAGAGCAAATGGGGTGGCAGGCACATACTTTGCAGGCATCCCCGTGGAGGTAAGGTTGGCCATAAAAGGTCCAGGTCCCGGTCCATCTCCCTCTTCTCTCCTCTCTGCCTCCTTTCTTCTCTCCATCTTCCTTGAACCCCGGGCCTTTTATATCCCAAAAAGTACCAAGTCATCCCAAAGCAGGGGGTCAGCCTGCTTCCAGATGAGTGGCCCTGCTGGCTTCCTTTTCCTGTGCACATTCATCCTGATGTAGGGGGTCCACCTGCGCCAGGAGGAGGAGTGGCTCTGCTGGCTCCCTACCATGCACACCCTCTCCAGGGAATCGGGGATGGTCCACCACGGACCAATTTTTACAGTGTTAGACCCATCTAACACAATTTATTATTTAAGCAAGTGGGATTCCAACACTTAATCCACAAAAGAACTATTACACATGCAGAAACATTATTTTATAGAAAACCTTGCCACAAAAGTCTTCATAACACATGTTCACATTGTAGAAGTACATTTAGAAAACAAATACATATTAGTTAAGAATTAACACTAACCACATTGGTCTCCAAAGCACTTACTAAATCCTAATCCAAGGATCTGAAAAAACTTGCAATATTCTTACTAAATCATATAATGATAAAATGCCCAAACTTCTTCTGAAATCAAGAATTATGTCTCCAGTTCTGTAATGTGTGTGCTGTGGCAAACAGAACAAAAAGAACTTTTGCAATGACAGAAGATAGAAAGCTAGAAGGCTATATTAATTTTTATTATGATACAGGAAATGATTAGGATTTTTTTTAAAATCAGACTTAAGAGGAATTCAGGGACTTTCACTTCTTTTTATGCCAATGAATTAAAGTAAATATAAATACGTAACACAGGAATCACTGCATGTTAAAGTTGATGGGGGAAAATATCAGCTCAAGACAAACTGTACAAAGTAATATTCTAGATATTGATAGCGTGCCAGCAATGTTCTGTGTATGTGAAATGTCACAGCAAATCTACAGGGAAAAAAAAAAGCTCTGGTTCAAACTTAACGCTATTCCAAGGCAAGCATGATCTACAAGAGGTTCAGACAGATTTTCGTCAGGATGCAGGAGAAACTCTAATTATTTAAGCATCTCTAATCTGCACAGGTTTCCTGTCTCATAAACCATACAGAACTGTGTTCTGGCAGGTGTGGGGGAGCTGATCTTTCACTCCAGTGTGTGCATGTCATGAGAGAAGCCACAGACCCTCTGGAGGGTGAAACAACAATTAATTTTATTGTAAACTTCCCTAAAACTGTGTCAGCAGTAACAAAGGTCATGACAAGTTCTTATTCTTATAAAAGGCACAAAGTAGAGGGAGAAAATGAAAAAGAAAAGAAAGGAGGAAATAAAACAGACAAATAGGCTCACCACCCCGTGGAGCCAGCGATGTCTTCTTGGTCAGTGAGTGGAAATTATTTCAGTTGAAATTGTGGTCCTCATAGCCACTGTGACTCTGCTGAGGTCCAGAGTGAAGGGACGCACTGTGAAGCTGAAGGCCGGCTGCCTGTTTATAGGGTCAGGGTCTCTTGGACCCATCCCCCAGGTGCAGACTTATTTTCAGGGTGTCAAATAAACCCCAGCCACGGTTCACGCCGAGCCCTGGCAGGTGCTGCAGTGTCTATCGCTGTCTCCGGGCAGTTTGTTGCCTGGGCAGTTGATCTTCAAGGCCTCAGGGCAGACACCACAGGAAAACCATTCCCCATCTTGTTAGAGCATGCATGAACCCGAGCGGCAGTGAGAGGCAACGTGCTCTTGGTTCCTTCTGTCTTTTGAGTTGTTCTGAGACAAACACCAAAAGGGTCTCTTGACCATCACATAATGTTAGAAGTGAAATGTTTCATGGAAACAGTGCTGAGGAGGTAATTTTGCATAAAGGAGACAGCAGAAAAGGCCTCACAAAGCCCACTAGCTGTAGCATCTCTATTTGCTTTCATAGTGTGCCTTGCCTAAGCATAGAATCATAGAATCATAGAATAGTTAGGGTTGGAAAGGACCTTAAGATCATCTAGTTCCAATCCCCCT
>NW_009919541.1:6942-7152 GCF_000696875.1 Nestor notabilis
CGCCTCCTTTGACCTGCTGGTCATGCTTCTTTTGATACAGCCCAGGACACGGTTGGCTTTCTGGGCTGCAAGTGCACACTGCCAGTCATTGAATTATAGACATTAGCATTCTTGCAAGCTTCTCCTGAAAAAATTCCACAACCATATCATAATTGAAGCATATGGCTTGAGCTCAATGAGTCATCTCACTTCTATATAGCATTATTATTA
>NW_009919542.1:0-1385 GCF_000696875.1 Nestor notabilis
CCTGAAGAAATTACAATACTCCCAGTTAAGATTGCTCTAATGGTCGGATGTCCATGCCGAGGACTAAAGATCAGAGGAAAAACAATTCAAGTCCCAGATAATCACATGGGCTGTAAATATTCAACAGTGCAAAGTATGGGACATTTTGTCTGGGCAGTTAGTGATGGAACGTGGACTACCCACTTATCCATGGAAGATCCAGTTAAAGAGATTACTCTAGAATTAACTACCCTCTGTCCAATTTGGAAAAAATCATCGTTTAAAGGCAAATTGGAGACCCTACAAATTCGAACAAAAAGAGATATAGATAATGATGATAATGATGAAAATACCTGGCAAGAACCCTCCACGGGACTCAAAGTAAGGTGGGCTTATCTCTATTTCCCCAAGTAGCAACATACTGAAATAGAGAAATGATTGACAAACTGATTGGTCAAACACAAAGATTAGCCAGAATAACAAAAGAAGGATTTAGGAATTTAAATTTACAATTACAAGCAACAACCAAAATGACCTTACAGAACAGAATAGCACTAGACATGTTGCTACTTAAAGAACATGGCGTCTGTGGATATTTAAAAGACAGAGTAGACCATTGCTGCGTTCACATTCCCAATGTGACTACAGACATAGAGTACGATATTTCCCACTTGACCAAAATTGAACAAGAGGCAGGAAAGGAAAAGAAAGAAATCGAACAAAATTGGGTTGGAGTACTATTTGACAATTTAGGCATTCATTTTACTGGATGGGTTCGTTCCCTCGTACAAACTGTAATTACGATATTAATTGTGTTTTTGGTGATATATCTGATGTATCTTTGTATTCAAAAAGAAATAATCCACAACAATGCATGGACACACCGAATTATAGGAGCAGTGAGGAGAGAACATCCAAAATACTTAATACCCCCATCCACCTATCAGGAAACAGCTGCTTAAAATTAAAGAGGTGAAAATACTTGCTAAAATGAAGTATTTTCAAAGGGGGGAAATGTTAGAAAAAGGTGAAATTTTGTGATGGAATGGTCATATAGAATATTAAAAGTGATTATATTTGAGAATCCATAGATTAATAGAAGGTCTTTATATACATATATATATATTAAGATGTTATAACCTTGCTGTTTTATATCTCAGTAACCTTAGCAATAGAAACTAACATGACCACATATGGCAAAAAGAATTTAGGAAAGAATGTACCATGGGGCTGGATATAGGAAGGAGTGTACTGTGGAGATCTACCCGGGCAGCACTAAGGATTATCAGAAGTAACTAAGTAAAGATAAGAGAATGCTGCATCCACATAACGGTTGGAGCCCCTCCAAAAAGAGAAAAGGTGAAAAGGACAGCGCGAGGAAGACTCCTTTCTTCATCAGAGGAAGA